>NC_058089.1:0-221769 GCF_014858855.1 Bufo gargarizans
CCTAATACACACCACAGCTGCTGCAGAACCTCCTAATACACACCTCTGCTGCAGAACCTCCTAATACACACTGAGCTGCTGCAGAACCTCCTAATACACACCTCAGCTGCTGCAGAACCTCCTAATACATACCTCAGCTGCTGCAGAACCTCCTAATACACACCTCAGCTGCTGCAGAACCTCCTCATACACACCTCAGCTGCTGCAGAACCTCCTAATACACAACTTAGCCGCTGCAGAACCTCCTAATACACACCTCAGCCGCTGCAGAACCTCCTAATACACAACTGAGCCGCTGCAGAACCTCCTCATACACACCTCAGCTGCTGCAGAACCTCCTAATACACAACTGAGCTGCTGCAGAACCTCCTAATACACACCTCAGCTGCTGCAGAACCTCCTAATACATACCTCAGCTGCTGCAGAACCTCCTAATACACACCTCAGCTGCTGCAGAACCTCCTCATACACACCTCAGCTGCTGCAGAACCTCCTAATACACAACTTAGCCGCTGCAGAACCTCCTCATACACACCTCAGCTGCTGCAGAACCTCCTAATACACAACTGAGCCGCTGCAGAACCTCCTAATACACAACTGAGCAGCTGCAGAACCTCCTCATACACACCTCAGCTGCTGCAGAACCTCCTAATACACAACTGAGCCGCTGCAGAACCTCCTAATACACAACTGAGCAGCTGCAGAACCTCCTCATACACAACTGAGCCGCTGCAGAACCTCCTAATACACCCCTCAGCTGCTGCAGAACCTCCTAATACACAACTGAGCCGCTGCAGAACCTCCTCATACACCCCTCAGCTGCTGCAGAACCTCCTAATACACCCCTCAGCTGCTGCAGAACCTCCTAATACACAACTGAGCCGCTGCAGAACCTCCTCATACACCCCTCAGCTGCTGCAGAACCTCCTCATACACAAATGAGCCGCTGCAGAACCTCCTAATACACCCCTCAGCTGCTGCAGAACCTACTAATACACCCCTCAGCTGCTGCAGAACCTACTAATACACCCCTCAGCTGCTGCAGAGCATCATAGTACACCCCTCAGCCGCTGCAGAACCTACTAATACACCCCTCAGCTGCTGCAGAGCATCATAGTACACCCCTCAGCTGCTGCAGAGCATCATAGTACACCCCTCAGCTGCTGCAGAGCATCATAATACACCCCTCAGCCGCGGCAGAACCTCCTAATACACAACTGAGCCGCTGCAGAACCTCCTCATACACCCCTCAGCTGCTGCAGAACCTCCTAATACACACCTCAGCTGCTGCAGAACCTCCTAATACACACCTCAGCTGCTGCAGAACCTCCTAATACACACCTCAGCTGCTGCAGAACCTCCTAATACATACCTCAGCTGCTGCAGAACCTCCTAATACACACCTCAGCTGCTGCAGAACCTCCTAATACATACCTCAGCTGCTGCAGAACCTCCTAATACACCCCTCAGCCGCTGCAGAACCTCCTCATACACCCCTCAGCTGCTGCAGAACCTCCTAATACACACCTCAGCTGCTGCAGAACCTCCTAATACACAACTGAGCCGCTGCAGAACCTCCTAATACACACCTCAGCTGCTGCAGAACCTCCTAATACATACCTCAGCTGCTGCAGAACCTCCTAATACACACCTCAGCCGCTGCAGAACCTCCTCATACACCCCTCAGCTGCTGCAGAACCTCCTAATACACACCTCAGCTGCTGCAGAACCTCCTAATACACAACTGAGCCGCTGCAGAACCTCCTAATACATACCTCAGCTGCTGCAGAACCTCCTAATACACACCTCAGCCGCTGCAGAACCTCCTAATACACACCTCAGCTGCTGCAGAACCTCCTAATACACCCCTCAGCCGCTGCAGAACCTCCTAATACACAACTGAGCCGCTGCAGAACCTCCTAATACACACCTGAGCCGCTGCAGAACCTCCTAATACACCCCTCAGCTGCTGCAGAACCTCCTAATACACACCTCAGCTGCTGCAGAACCTCCTAATACACCCCTCAGCCGCTGCAGAACCTCCTAATACACACCTGAGCCGCTGCAGAACCTCCTAATACACCCCTCAGCTGCTGCAGAACCTCTTAATACATCCCTCAGCTGCTGCAGAACCTCCTAATACACAACTGAGCCGCTGCAGAACCTCCTAATACACAACTGAGCTGCTGCAGAACCTACTAATACACAACTGAGCCGCTGCAGAACCTCCTAATACACCCCTCAGCTGCTGCAGAACCTCTTAATACACACCTGAGCCGCTGCAGAACCTACTAATACACAACTGAGACGCTGCAGAACCTCCTCATACACAACTGAGCCGCTGCAGAACCTCCTAATACACACCTGAGCCGCTGCAGAACCTCCTAATACACACCTGAGCCGCTGCAGAACCTCCTCATACACAACTGAGCCGCTGCAGAACCTCCTAATACACAACTGAGCCGCTGCAGAACTCCTAATACACCCCTCAGCTGCTGCAGAACCTCCTAATACACCCCTCAGCTGCTGCAGAACCTCCTATACACACCTGAGGCCGCTGCAGAACCTCCTAATACACCCTCAGCCGCTGCAGAACCTCCTCATACACCCCTCAGCTGCTGCAGAACCTCTTAATACACACCTGAGCCGCTGCAGAACCTCCTAATACACAACTGAGCCGCTGCAGAACCTCCTAATACACACCTGAGCCGCTGCAGAACCTCCTAATACACCCCTCCTCAGCCGCTGCAGAACCTCCTAATACACCCCTCAGGCCGCTGCGAACCTCCTAATACACACCTCAGCTGCTGCAGAACCTCCTAATACACACCTCAGCTGCTGCAGAACATCATAATACACACCTGAGCCGCTGCAGAACCTCCTCATACACAACTGAGCCGCTGCAGAACCTCCTAATACACACCTGAGCCGCTGCAGAACCTCCTAATACACCCCTCAGCCGCTGCAGAACCTCCTAATACACACCTCAGCTGCTGCAGAACCTCCTAATACACACCTCAGCTGCTGCAGAACATCATAATACACACCTGAGCCGCTGCAGAACCTCCTCATACACAACTGAGCTGCTGCAGAACCTCCTAATACACACCTCAGCCGCTGCAGAACCTCCTAATACATACCTCAGCTGCTGCAGAGCCTCCTAATACACCCCTCAGCCGCTGCAGAACCTCCTAATACACACCTCCGCTGCTGCAGAACCTCCTAATACACACCTCAGCCGCTGCAGAACCTCCTAATACATACCTCAGCTGCTGCAGAACCTCCTCATACACCCCTCAGCTGCTGCAGAACCTCCTAATACATACCTCAGCTGCTGCAGAACCTCCTCATACACAACTGAGCCGCTGCAGAACCTCCTAATACATACCTCAGCCGCTGCAGAACCTCCTAATACACACCTCAGCTGCTGCAGAACCTCCTAATACACACCACAGCTGCTGCAGAACCTCCTAATACATACCTCAGCTGCTGCAGAACCTCCTAATACATACCTCAGCTGCTGCAGAACCTCCTAATACACAACTGAGCTGCTGCAGAACCTCCTAATACACAACTGAGCCGCTGCAGAACTTCATAATACACCCCTGAGCCGCTGCAGAACCTCCTAATACACACCTCAGCCGCTGCAGAACCTCCTAATACACAACGGAGCTGCTGCAGAACCTCCTAATACACACCTGAGCCGCTGCAGAACCTCCTAATACACAACTGAGCCGCTGCAGAACCTCCTAATACACAACTGAGCCGCTGCAGAACCTCCTAATACACAACTGAGCTGCTGCAGAACCTCCTCATACACAACTGAGCCGCTGCAGAACCTCCTCATACACACCTCAGCTGCTGCAGAACCTCCTCATACACAACTGAGCCGCTGCAGAACCTCCTAATACACACCTGAGCCGCTGCAGAACTTCCTAATACACACCTGAGCCGCTGCAGAACCTCCTAATACACAACTGAGCGGCTGCAGAACCTCCTAATACACAACTGAGCCGCTGCAGAACCTCCTAATACACCCCTCAGCTGCTGCAGAACCTCCTAATACACACCTCAGCCGCTGCAGAACCTCCTAATACACACCTCAGCCGCTGCAGAACCTCCTAATACACACCTCAGCCGCTGCAGAACCTCCTAATACACACCTGAGCCGCTGCAGAACCTCCTAATACACAACTGAGCCGCTGCAGAACCTCCTAATACACAACTGAGCCGCTACAGAACCTCCTAATACACCCCTCAGCTGCTGCAGAACCTCCTAATACACATTTCAGCCGCTGCAGAACCTCCTAATACACACCTCAGCCGCTGCAGAATCTCCTAATACACCCCTCAGCTGCTGCAGAACCTCCTAATACACATTTCAGCCGCTGCAGAACCTCCTAATACACACCTCAGCCGCTGCAGAACCTCCTAATACACACCTCTGCTGCTGCAGAACCTCCTAATACACAACTGAGCCGCTGCAGAACCTCCTAATACACACCTGAGCCGCTGCAGAACCTCCTAATACACAACTGAGCCGCTGCAGAACCTCCTAATACACAACTGAGCTGCTGCAGAACCTCCTAATACACACCTGAGCCGCTGCAGAACCTCCTAATACACACCTGAGCCGCTGCAGAACCTCCTAATACACACCTCAGCCGCTGCAGAATCTCCTAATACACACCTCAGCCGCTGCAGAACCTCCTAATACACACCTCTGCTGCTGCAGAACCTCCTAATACACAACTGAGCCGCTGCAGAACCTCCTCATACACAACTGAGCCGCTGCAGAACCTCCTAATACACACCTGAGCCGCTGCAGAACCTCCTAATACACAACTGAGCCGCTGCAGAACCTCCTAATACACACCTGAGCCGCTGCAGAACCTCCTAATACACAACTGAGCCGCTGCAGAACCTCCTAATACACAACTGAGCCGCTGCAGAACCTCCTCATACACAACTGAGCCGCTGCAGAACCTCCTCATACACACCTCAGCTGCTGCAGAACCTCCTCATACACAACTGAGCCGCTGCAGAACCTCCTCATACACACATCAGCTGCTGCAGAACCTCTTCATACACAACTGAGCCGCTGCAGAACCTCCTCATACACAACTGAGCCGCTGCAGAACCTCCTCATACACACCTCAGCTGCTGCAGAACCTCCTAATACACACCTCAGCTGCTGCAGAACCTCCTAATACATATTTCAGCTGCTGCAGAACCTCCTAATACACAACTGAGCCGCTGCAGAACCTCCTAATACACCCCTCAGCTGCTGCAGAACCTCCTAATACACACCTCAGCCACTGCAGAACCTCCTAATACACAACTGAGCCGCTGCAGAACCTCCTAATACACACCTCAGCTGCTGCAGAACCTCCTAATACACACCTCAGCTGCTGCAGAACCTCCTAATACACCCCTCAGCTGCTGCAGAACCTCCTAATACACAACTGAGCCGCTGCAGAACCTCCTAATGCACAACTGAGCCGCTGCAGAACCTCCTAATACACACCTCAGCTGCTGCAGAACCTCCTAATACACACCTCAGCTGCTGCAGAACCTCCTAATACACACCTCTGCTGCTGCAGAACCTCCTAATACACACCTCTGCTGCTGCAGAACCTCCTAATACACCCCTCAGCCGCTGCAGAACCTCCTAATACACAACTGAGCCGCTGCAGAACCTCCTAATACACACCTCAGCTGCTGCAGAACCTCCTAATACACACCTCTGCTGCTGCAGAACCTCCTAATACACCCCTCAGCCGCTGCAGAACCTCCTAATACACCCCTCAGCTGCTGCAGAACCTCCTAATACACAACTGAGCCGCTGCAGAACCTCCTAATACACAACTGAGCTGCTGCAGAACCTCCTAATACACACCTCAGCTGCTGCAGAACCTCCTAATACACACCTCAGCTGCTGCAGAACCTCCTAATACACAACTGAGCTGCTGCAGAACCTCCTAATAAACACCTCAGCTGCTGCAGAACATCACAATACACAACCCGTTCTTACCAGTTATCTGCGGGGGGGGGGGGGGGCAGCAGAACATTTACGTCACTGGAGGGACATATTCTGTTCTATACAAGGTCATGAAAATATTAATGTGTCACCCACTGGGTAAAGCAGTGCTGCAGTGTAAAACATGGAGATGTGGCACTCTCAGTATTGAATGAGACAGGGGGTGGATTTCTAACTGCAATAGACAATGCTACTAAGCTGGAGTCACTGTAAGTTAATAGAGAAGTACTGCAGTATAAAACACAGAGAAATGAGAGAATAGGTGCCTGAGTGAGGCGGGATATTATTTTCAGACTAACTGTGACCCGAATAAACAGAGCAGCTGAGCTGGAGTCACTGATCATAGCTGTATGCTAATGTAGTAGTGCTGCAGTGTAAAGCATGTGGGAGAAAGAAAGCAGCAGCCTGATCCTTTTACAATGTAGTTGGAGTCACTGATCATAGCTGTATGCTAATGTAGAAGTGTTGCAGTGTAAAGCATGAAGGAGGGAGAAAGCAGCAGTCTGAGCCTCTGACAGCTGAAATGGAGTCACTGATCATAGCTGAGAATGTGGGCAAAGATTCGAGGGGCACCTGTCCTATGGGGGGGGGGGGGGGGGAGATCCAAGGGGCACCTGTCCTATGGGGGGGGGGGGGAGATCCGAGGGGCACCTGTCCTATGGGGGGGGGGGAGATCCGAGGGGCACCTGTCCTATGGGGGGGGAGATCCGAGGGGCACCTGTCCTATGGGGGGGAGATCCGAGGGGCACCTGTCCTATGGGGGGGGAGATCCGAGGGGCACCTGTCCTGCGGGCGGAGATCCGAGGGGCACCTGTCCTATGGGGGGGGGGGGGAGATCCAAGGGGCACCTGTCCTATGGGGGGGGGGGGGGAGATCCAAGGGGCACCTGTCCTATGGGGGGGGGGAGATCCGAGGGGCACCTGTCCTGTCCTATGGGGGGGGAGATCCGAGGGGGCACCTGTCCTATGGGGGGGAGATCCGAGGGGCACCTGTCTTATGGGGGGGAGATTCGAGGGGCACCTGTCCTATGGGGGGGGGGGGAGATCCAAGGGGCACCTGTCCTATGGGGGGGAGATCCGAGGGGCACCTGTCCTATGGGGGGGGGAGATCCGAGGGGCACCTGTCCTGCGGGCGGAGATCCGAGGGGCACCTGTCCTGCGGGCGGAGATCCGAGGGGCACCTGTCCTGCGGGCGGAGATCCGAGGGGCACCTGTCCTGCGGGCGGAGGTCCGAGGGGCACCTGTCCTGCGGGCGGAGGTCCGAGGGGCACCTGTCCTGCGGGCGGAGGTCCGAGGGGCACCTGTCCTGCGGGCGGAGGTCCGAGGGGCACCTGTCCTGCGGGCGGAGGTCCGAGGGGCACCTGTCCTGCGGGCGGAGGTCCGAGGGGCACCTGTCCTGCGGGCGGAGGTCCGAGGGGCACCTGTCCTGCGGGCGGAGGTCCGAGGGGCACCTGTCCTGCGGGCAGAGGTCCGAGGGGCACCTGTCCTGCGGGCGGAGATCCGAGGGGCACATGTCCTGCGGGCGGAGGTCCGAGGGGCACCTGTCCTGCGGGCGGAGGTCCGAGGGGCACCTGTCCTGTCCGTAATCAGATCTTGGGGTTTTCTAAATTTTTTATTTTGTACTTTATTGATTTTTGTTTTGTTTGTTGCGGGGATTTACAGACTTCACGCTCGGCCTCTTGTCGCCCACCTGCTGAGGGCGAGAGACACAGGTGCCCCCGCCCCACCCCCGCCTGCCGCCCAGATCTGGTGCCAGAGAAGGAAGTGAAAGCCGCTCTGTTACTGAACATCTGCAGAAACTCACGGACCAGTGACTGCGAGACGGCGGCAAACCGTGGGCTGCAGAGGTCACATGATGGGGGGAGTAGTACCAGGTGGTTCCACGAGACTGTATCACACAGGACAGGATTAGATACACAGTTCAGCAGGCAGTATCACACAGGATAGGATTAGATACACAGCTCAGCAGGCAGTATCACACAGGATAGGATTAGATACGCAGCTCAGCAGTCAGTATCACACAGGATAGGATTAGATACACAGCTCAGCAGGTAGTATTATACAGGAGAGGATTAGATACACAGCTCAGCAGACAGTGTCACACAGGATAGGATTAGATACACAGCTCAGCAGTATCACACAGGATAGGATTAGATACACCTCAGCAGACATATCACGGATAGGATTAGATACACAGCTCAGCAGACAGTATCACACAGGATAGGATTAGATACACAGCTCAGCATACAGTATCACACAGGATAGGATTAGATACACAGCTCAGCAGACAGTATCACACAGGATAGGATTAGATACACACCTCAGCAGACAGTATCACACAGGATAGGATTAGATACACAGCTCAGCAGACAGTATCACACAGGATAGGATTAGATACACAGCTCAGCAGACAGTATCACACAGGATAGGATTAGATACACAGCTCAGCAGACAGTATCACACAGGATAGGATTAGATACACAGCTCAGCAGACAGTATCACACAGGATAGGATTAGATACACAGCTCAGCAGACAGTATCACACAGGATAGGATTAGATACACAGCTCAGCAGACAGTATCACACAGGAGGATTAGATACACAGCTCAGCAGACAGTATCACACAGGATAGGATTAGATACACAGCTCAGCAGACAGTATCACACAGGATAGGATTAGATACACAGCTCAGCAGACAGTATCACACAGGATAGGATTAGATACACAGCTCAGCAGACAGTATCACACAGGAGGATTAGATACACAGCTCAGCAGACAGTATCACACAGGATAGGATTAGATACAGCTCAGCAGACAGTATCACACAGGATAGGATTAGATACACAGCTCAGCAGACAGTATCACACAGGATATTAGATACACAGCTCAGCAGACAGTATCACACAGGATAGGATTAGATACACAGCTCAGCAGACAGTATCACACAGGATAGGATTAGATACACAGCTCAGCAGACAGTATCACACAGAGGATTAGATACACAGCTCAGCAGACAGTATCACACAGGATAGGATTAGATACACAGCTCAGCAGTATCACACAGGATAGGATTAGATACACAGCTCAGCAGACAGTATCACACAGGAGGATTAGATACACAGCTCAGCAGACAGTATCACACAGGATAGGATTAGATACACAGCTCAGCAGCAGTATCACACAGGATAGGATTAGATACACAGCTCAGCAGACAGTATCACACAGGATAGGATTAGATACACAGCTCAGCAGACAGTATCACACAGGATAGGATTAGATACACAGCTCAGCAGACAGTATCACACAGGATAGGATTAGATACACAGCTCAGCAGACAGTATCACACAGGATAGGATTAGATACACAGCTCAGCAGACAGTATCACACAGGATAGGATTAGATACACAGCTCAGCAGACAGTATCACACAGGATAGGATTAGATACACAGCTCAGCAGACAGTATCACACAGGAGGATTAGATACACAGCTCAGCAGACAGTATCACACAGGATAGGATTAGATACACAGCTCAGATACACAGCTCAGCAGACTGTATCACACAGGATAGGATTAGATACACAGCTCAGCAGACAGTATCACACAGGATAGGATTAGATACACAGCTCAGCAGACAGTATCACACAGGATAGGATTAGATACACAGCTCAGCAGACAGTATCACACAGGATAGGATTAGAT
Source organism: Bufo gargarizans (assembly GCF_014858855.1). Classification (NCBI taxonomy): domain Eukaryota; kingdom Metazoa; phylum Chordata; class Amphibia; order Anura; family Bufonidae; genus Bufo; species Bufo gargarizans. The sequence goes on from NC_058089.1 coordinate 9,740, forward strand.
ACACAGCTCAGCAGACAGTATCACACAGGATAGGATTAGATACACAGCTCAGCAGCAGTATCACACAGGATAGGATTAGATACACAGCTCAGCAGACAGTATCACACAGGATAGGATTAGATACACAGCTCAGCAGACAGTATCACACAGGATAGGAGTAGATACACAGCTCAGCAGACAGTATCACACAGGATAGGATTAGATACACAGCTCAGCAGGCAGTATCACACAGGATAGGATTAGATACACAGCTCAGCAGACAGTATCACACAGGATAGGATTAGATACACAGCTCAGCAGGACAGTATCACACAGGATAGGATTAGATACACAGCTCAGCAGACAGTATCACACAGGATAGGATTAGATACACAGCTCAGCAGACAGTATCACACAGGATAGGATTAGATACACAGCTCAGCAGACAGTATCACACAGGATAGGATTAGATACACAGCTCAGCAGACAGTATCACTATACAGGATAGGATTAGATACACAGCTCAGCAGACAGTATCACACAGGATAGGATTAGATACACAGCTCAGCAGACAGTATCACACAGGATAGGATTAGATACACAGCTCAGCAGACAGTATCACACAGGATAGGATTAGATACACAGCTCAGCAGACAGTATCACACAGGATAGGATTAGATACACAGCTCAGCAGACAGTATCACACAGGATAGGATTAGATACACAGCTCAGCAGACAGTATCACACAGGATAGGATTAGATACACAGCTCAGCAGACAGTATCACACAGGATAGGATTAGATACACAGCTCAGCAGACAGTATCACACAGGATAGGATTAGATACACAGCTCAGCAGACAGTATCACACAGGATAGGATTAGATACACAGCTCAGCAGGACAGTATCACACAGGATAGGATTAGATACACAGCTCAGCAGACAGTATCACACAGGATAGGATTAGATACACAGCTCAGCAGACAGTATCACACAGGATAGGATAGATACACAGCTCAGCAGACAGTATCCACACAGGATAGGATTAGATACACAGCTCAGCAGACAGTATCACACAGGATAGGATTAGATACACAGCTCAGCAGACAGTATCACCAGGATAGGATTAGATACACAGCTCCAGCAGACAGTATCACACAGGATAGGATTAGATACACAGCTCAGCAGACAGTATCACACAGGATAGGATTAGATACACAGCTCAGCAGACAGTATCACACAGGATAGGATTAGATACACAGCTCAGCAGACAGTATCACACAGGATAGGATTAGATACACAGCTCAGCAGACAGTATCACACAGGATAGGATTAGATACACAGCTCAGCAGACAGTATCACACAGGATAGGATTAGATACCCAAGCTCAGCAGGCAGTATCACACAGGATAGGATTAGATACACAGCTCAGCAGAGCAGTATCACACAGGATAGGATTAGATACACAGCTCAGCAGACAGTATCACACAGGATGGGATTAGATACACAGCTTCAGCAGACAGTATCACACAGGATAGGATTAGATACACAGCTCAGCAGGAAAGTATCACACAGGATAGGATAGATACACAGCTCAGCAGCAGTATCACACAGGATAGGATAGATACACAGCTCAGCAGACAGTATCACACAGGAGAGGATTAGATACACAGCTCAGCAGACATGTATCACACAGGAGAGGATTAGATACACAGCTCAGCAGACTGTATCACACAGGAGAGGATTAGATACACAGCTCAGCAGACTAGTATCACACAGGATAGGATTAGATACACAGCTCAGCAGACATGTATCACACAGGAGGGATTAGATACACAGCTCAGCAGACTGTATCACACAGGAGAGGATTAGATACACAGCTCAGCAGACTGTATCACACAGGAGAGGATTAGATACACAGCTCAGCAGGACAGTATCACACAGGATAGGATTAGATACAAGCTCAGCAGACAGTATCACACAGGATAGGATTAGATACCACAGCTCAGCAGACAGTATCACACAGGATAGGATTAGATACACAGCTCAGCAGACAGTATCACACAGGATAGGATTAGATACACAGCTCAGCAGACAGTATCACACAGGATAGGATTAGATACACAGCTCAGCAGACAGTATCACACAGGATAGGATTAGATACACAGCTCAGCAGACAGTATCACACAGGATAGGATTAGATACACAGCTCAGCAGACAGTATCACACAGGATAGGATTAGATACACAGCTCAGCAGACAGTATCACACAGGAGAGGATTAGATACACAGCTCAGCAGACAGTATCACACAGGAGAGGATTAGATACACAGCTCAGCAGACAGTATCACACAGGAGAGGATTAGATACACAGCTCAGCAATCAGCTCCATAGGTACATGAGGCCATTGAGGCATATACTAAAAGGCGGCCAGGCATAGACGCTACAGGCGTTCAGCCGACCAGGCATAGACGCTACAGGCGTTCAGCCGACCAGGCATAGACGCTACAGGCGTTCAGCCGACCAGGCATAGACGCTACAGGCGTTCAGCCGACCAGGCATAGACGCTACAGGCGTTCAGCCGACCAGGCATAGACGCTACAGGCGTTCAGCCGACCAGGCATAGACGCTACAGGCGTTCAGCCGACCAGGCATAGACGCTACAGGCGTTCAGCCGACCAGGCATAGACGCTACAGGCGTTCAGCCGACCAGGCATAGACGCTACAGGCGTTCAGCCGACCAGGCATAGACGCTACAGGCGTTCAGCCGACCAGGCATAGACGCTACAGGCGTTCAGCCGACCAGGCATAGACGCTACAGGCGTTCAGCCGACCAGGCATAGACGCTACAGGCGTTCAGCCGACCAGGCATAGACGCTACAGGCGTTCAGCCGACCAGGCATAGACGCTACAGGCGTTCAGCCGACCAGGCATAGACGCTACAGGCGTTCAGCCGACCAGGCATAGACGCTACAGGCGTTCAGCCGACCAGGCATAGACGCTACAGGCGTTCAGCCGACCAGGCATAGACGCTACAGGCGTTCAGCCGGACCAGGCATAGACGCTACGGGCGTTCAGCTGACCAGGCATAGACGCTACAGGCGTTCAGCCGACCAGGCATAGACGCTACGGGCGTTCAGCCGACCAGGCATAGACGCTACGGGCGTTCAGCTGACCAGGCATAGACGCTACAGGCGTCCTAACCAAGCAGGCATAGACGCAGTTCAGCCAGACAGGCATCAGAATTCAGCCAAACCAAAATAAAATCACAGGCAGACAGCCAGGAAGGCCTGAAGTCAGTCATCCAGTCCCCGTCAGGCCTGAGGCAGACAACCAGATTCACACCAACCACACAGCACAAATATTCGCTGTAAGTCCAATCCTTGTTTCTGATTGCTCTGGGTCCAGATGCATCTCTCTCTGGTGCTGACACAAGTGCATCAACCAGGGGATGGCTGGGGGCTCGGATCCTGGATCCTGTCTCTCACAGTTAACCCTATGATAACAATTACAGACCTCTCCATTCTTTGTAGGTGGGAAAACGTGCAAAATCACCAGAGTATCAAATCCTTATCCCCCCCCCCCCCCCAGTATACATCATGAACTGCACTGAGTGGAGATGGGCCCCTGAGTTATTGGGCCCCGTAGCCTGCTGCTACCCTGGTAGTTTCGCTGATAATTATAAGCGGCACTGTATCTGGGGGGGAAAACTGACCTTCAGCGTCTAAAAACTGCACTTCCTGAAATGGTCAGTAGGTGGCAGCGCAGAGTCAGTAAACGGACGATGTGAAAGGCGGCGCCAAAACACAACTTTTACCTTAAAAAGAAGACTAAATATGAAATAAAATTACGACTGCGACCTCATAAACCTCTATGTAAAAAACACAGGAAAACCGTAAGCGGCACCTGAAGCAGATGTCCAGAAGCGTCCAGTAACGCCTCCGCCGAGGACGGCGGCTCTGGGTGATGTCTGCGGCTGTTCTTCTTCGCTCCTGGATCCCTTGAAGATCACCGAGGCCCAGCTGGAGTCGTTGATCCCAATGGATCACTTCTTGGGTTTGGGTCTCTGTAACACTGCTCAGCGATGGGGCGTGGCAAAAGACACAATTTTCAAGATGCTTGCTGTCAGTGAATGATTACACTAAGGGAACGACCTCAGCAGCCATGGAAATCAGCAGTGGCAAAATCCATACCAAAATATTGCTGACTGTGCTGCAGAAAAGCTGCGATGTCCATGGCGTTCACATTTTGTACAGCAAAGGGTTAAAGCCACAGCAGAAACGGACACGATGCAGATTTAAAATCCACCCGTCGCATTATACGGAGAGACTAGCAGAAGGACGCGACTTCGCACGGGGATATTTCATCTATTTCATTCCATGTTTGTGTCGTTAAAATATATCGACAGTATCCCCCTTAACACTGACCCCCACAGTGCCCCGCCCCTTTAAAAATGGGACCTCCAGTCCCTCACTCCTTTCACTGACCCCCCTACTTTAAAATGGGACCTTCACAGTCCCCCTCCCCTTTACACTGACCCCCTACTTTAAAATGGGACCTCCACAGTCCCCCACCCCTTTACACTGACCCCCTACTTTAAAATGGGACCTCCACAGTCCCCCTCCCCTTTACACTGACCCCCCTACTTTAAAATGGGACCTTCACAGTCCCCCTCCCCTTTACACTGACCCCCCTACTTTAAAATGGGACCTCCACAGTCCCCCACCCCTTTACACTGACCCCTTACTTTAAAATGGGACCTCCACAGTCCCCCTCCCCTTTACACTGACCCCTTACTTTAAAATGGGACCTCCACAGTCCCTCACCCCTTTACACTGACCCCTTACTTTAAAATGGGACCTCCACAGTCCCCCTCCCCTTTACACTGACCCCTTACTTTAAAATGGGACCTCCACAGTCCCTCACCCCTTTACACTGACCCCTTACTTTAAAATGGGACCTCCACAGTCCCTCACCCCTTTACACTGAACCTCCCTACTTTAAAATGGGACCTCCACAGTCCCTCACCCCTTTACACTGACCCCCTACTTTAAAATGGGACCTCCACAGTCCCCCACCCCTTTACACTGACCCCCTACTTTAAAATGGGACCTCCACAGTCCCCCTCCCCTTTACACTGACCCCTTACTTTAAAATGGGACCTCCACAGTCCCTCACCCCTTTACACTGAACCTCCCTACTTTAAAATGGGACCTCCACAGTCCCTCACCCCTTTACACTGACCCCCTACTTTAAAATGGGACCTCCACAGTCCCCCACCCCTTTACACTGACCCCCTACTTTAAAATGGGACCTCCACAGTCCCCCACCCCTTTACACTGACCCCCTACTTTAAAATGGGACCTCCACAGTCCCCCTCCCCTTTACACTGACCCCCCCTACTTTAAAATGGGAGCTCCACAGCAGCTCATCCCCTTAACTTCAACCTTCACAGTACCCTGCCCCCTTAACAGTGACCACCACAGTACCCACCCCTTTAATGCTAGGGCTACACGATAATATTTTGTTTTAACAATATAATATAATGATAGGCTATGGTGTAGCACTGCGACATGCTGCGACTGTCGCAAAAAATCCAAGATGGATGCATGTAGCAGTGTAGTTGTGCGATTTATCGTCCTGTAGCCCTAGCCTAAAGCTGACCTACAGCAGTGAAGTAAAATGGTTGGGTTGTTATGGGAACCTGGAGTAAAACTGTGTGTATGTGGAGACTAAGGGCCTGCGAGCTCCTATTGGCTGATAAGGGTCATGTGACGGTGTGCATGGCAATTGGAGGCTTGTATTGGCTAATGCAGGTCATTTTTTGGGAATTGTAGATTCACACTGAAGGCATCAAAACTATGAATTATCACATGTGGAATTATATACATAACAAAAAGTGTGAAACATCTGAAAATATGTCATATTCTAGGTTCTTCACAGTGGCCACCTTTTGCTTTGATTACTGCTTTGCACACTCTTGGCATTCTCTTGATGAGCTCCCAGAGGTAGTCCCCTGAAATGGTCTTCACTTCACAGGTGCCCCCTGTCAGGTGTAATAAGTGGGATTTCTTGCCTTATAAATGGGGTTGGGACCATCAGTTGCGTTGTGGAGAAGTCAGGTGGATACACAGCTGATAGTCCTACTGAATAGACTGTTAGAATTTGTATTATGGCAAGAAAAAAGCAGCTAAGTAAAGAAAAACGAGTGGCCACCATTACTTTAAGAAATGAAGGTCAGTCAGTCCGAAAAACTGGGAAAACTTTGAAAGTGTCCCCAAGTGCAGTCACAAAAACCATCAAGCACTACAAAGAAACTGGCTCACATGCGGACCGCCCCAGGAAAGGAAGACCAAGAGTCACCTCTGCTGCGGAGGAGAAGTTCATCCGAGTCACCGGCCTCAGAAATCGCAGGTTAACAGCAGCTCAGATTAGAGACCAGGTCAATGCCACCCAGAGTTCTAGCAGCAGACACATCCCTAGAACAACTGTTAGGAGGAGACTGTGTGAATCAGGCCTTCATGGTAGAAGATCTGCTAGGAAACCACTGCTAAGGACAGGCAACAAGCAGAAGAGACTTGTTTGGGCTAAAGAACACGAGGAATGGACATTAGACCAGTGGAAATCTGTGCTTTGGTCTGATGAGTCCAAATGTGAGATCTTTGGTTCCAACCACCGTGTCTTTGTGCGACGCAGAAAAGGTGACCGGATGGACTCTACATGCCTGGTTCCCACCGTGAAGCATGGAGGAGGAGGTGTGATGGTGCGGGGGGGCTTTGCTGGGGACACTGTTGGGGATTTACTCAAAATTGAAGGCATACTGAACCAGCATGGCTACCACAGCATCTTGCAGCGGCATGCTATTCCATCCGGTTTGCGTTTAGTTGGACCATCATTTATTTTTCTACAGGACAATGACCCCAAACACCCCTCCAGGCTGTGTAAGGGCTATTTGACCATGAAGGAGAGTGATGGGGTGCTGCGCCAGATGACCTGGCCTCCACAGTCACCGGACCTGAAACCAATCGGGATGGTTTGGGGTGAGCTGGTCCGCAGAGTGAAGGCAAAAGGGCCAACAAGTGCTAAGCATCTCTGGGAACTCCTTCAAGACTGTTGGAAGACCATTTCAGGTGACTACCTCTTGAAGCTCATCAAGAGAATGCCAAGAGTGTGCAAAGCAGTAATCAAAGCAAAAGGCGGCTACTGTGAAGAACCTAGAATATGACCTATTTTCAGTTGTCTCACACTTTTTTGTTATGTATATACAGTGGAGGAAATAATTATTTGACCCCTCACTGATTTTGTAAGTTTGTCCAATGACAAAGAAATGAAAAGTCTCAGAACAGTATCATTTCAATGGTAGGTTTATTGTAACAGTGGCAGATAGCACATCAAAAGGAAAATCGAAAAAATAACTTTAAATAAAAGATAGCAACTGATTTGCATTTCATTGAGTGAAATAAGTATTTGAACCCCTACCAACCATTAAGAGTTCTGGCTCCCACAGAGTGGTTAGACACTTCTACTCAATTAGTCACCCTCATTAAGGACACCTGTCTTAACTAGTCACCTGTATAAAAGACACCTGTCCACAGAATCAATCAATCAAGCAGACTCCAAACTCTCCAACATGGGAAAGACCAAAGAGCTGTCCAAGGATGTCAGAGACAAAATTGTAGACCTGCACAAGGCTGGAATGGGCTACAAAACCATTAGCAAGAAGCTGGGAGAGAAGGTGACAACTGTTGGTGCGATTGTTCGAAAATGGAAGGAGCACAAAATGACCATCAATCGACCTCGCTCTGGGGCTCCACGCAAGATCTCACCTCGTGGGGTGTCAATGGTTCTGAGAAAGGTGAAAAAGCATCCTAGAACTACACGGGAGGAGTTAGTTAATGACCTCAAATTAGCAGGGACCACAGTCACCAAGAAAACCATTGGAAACACATTACACCGCAATGGATTAAAATCCTGCAGGGCTCGCAAGGTCCCCCTGCTCAGGAAGGCACATGTGCAGGCCCGTCTGAAGTTTGCCAATGAACACCTGAATGATTCAGAGAGTGACTGGGAGAAGGTGCTGTGGTCTGATGAGACCAAAATAGAGCTCTTTGGCATTAACTCAACTCGCTGTGTTTGGAGGAAGAAAAATGCTGCCTATGACCCCCAAAACACCGTCCCCACCGTCAAGCATGGGGGTGGAAACATTTTGCTTTGGGGGTGTTTTTCTGCTAAGGGCACAGGACAACTTATTCGCATAAACGGGAAAATGGACGGAGCCATGTATCGTGAAATCCTGAGCGACAACCTCCTTCCCTCTGCCAGGAAACTGAAAATGGGTCGTGGATGGGTGTTCCAGCACGACAATGACCCAAAACATACAGCAAAGGCAACAAAGGAGTGGCTCAAGAAGAAGCACATTAAGGTCATGGAGTGGCCTAGTCAGTCTCCGGACCTTAATCCAATCGAAAACCTATGGAGGGAGCTCAAGCTCAGAGTTGCACAGAGACAGCCTCGAAACCTTAGGGATTTAGAGATGATCTGCAAAGAGGAGTGGACCAACATTCCTCCTAAAATGTGCGCAAACTTGGTCATCAATTACAAGAAACGTTTGACCTCTGTGCTTGCAAACAAGGGTTTTTCCACCAAGTATTAAGTCTTTTTTTGTTAGAGGGTTCAAATACTTATTTCACTCAATGAAATGCAAATCAGTTGCTATCTTTTATTTAAAGTTATTTTTTTGATTTTCCTTTTGATGTGCTATCTGCCACTGTTACAATAAACCTACCATTGAAATTATACTGTTCTGAGACTTTTCACTTCTTTGTCATTGGACAAACTTACAAAATCAGTGAGGGGTCAAATAATTATTTCCTCCACTGTAATTCCACATGTGTTAATTCATAGTTTTGATGCCTTCAGTGAGAATCTACAATTGTCATAGTCATGAAAATAAAGAAAACTCTTTGACTGAGAAGGTGCGTCCAAACTTTTGGTCTGTACTGTATGTATATATATATATATATATATATATATATATATATATATATTATACACACACAAAAACGCTTGCAGTGTGTGGACCGAAGACTGATTGGGCGTTCAAATCAGAGTTTGGCTGACAACGCACTGTCAACTGCAGGATTTAGAGAGGGCGAGGGGCATCTTTCGGGCCCCTTATTGGCTGGTCTTTAATCCAGAAGCCATTAGGCAGAGTTCACACACCAGTTATTGGGAGCCAAAACCAGGAGAAGCTCATTTCCCCTCACACCCAATAACTCCTGGAAATAACGGATCATCCTTAGGGCTCATGCACCTGAACGTATTTTTTGTCGGTGTCCGGAAGTTGAGAGTGCGGTACTGGATAGAACCATGTCCACCCACTAAACTGGAATCCATTACCAGAAGGAATGTTGTGCTCAGACTGGAGAAAGGGGATTATTAGAACCCCCCAAACACTTTCCATTCAGCCAGCAGCTGCTCCTCAGCATCCACCATACATGCTGGGTCCGGCTGGGCATGCGTGTTCTCAATGGGGGAAGAAGACCCCGCTGGCAGATACCCTTCTGTTGGTGTCTCGATCCCTTCTCCAGCCTCTCAAATCTGCCGCACTACACACCAGGTGGCCGGTCAGTCCTGCAGAAATCCACGGTTAAGGCTACTTTCACACAGCGTTTCTATTTTCCAGTATTGGGATCAGTCATAGGATCTCAATACCGGAGAAAAACGCTTCCGTTTTGTCGCCATTCATTGTCAATGAGGACAAAACGGAACTGAACAGAATAGAGTGCTCCAAAAGGCCTTCTATTCCATTCGATACCATTCCATCATGGGATGTGGTGCAAAACGGATCTGGCCTGACCCACGATAGAAAACGGAATGGGGGACAGATCCGTTTTCTAAGGTGTTCATGACGGATCCGTCTTGGCAATGTTAACCATAATACAACCGGATCTGTTCATAACGGATGCAGACTGTTGTATTATCAGTAACAGAAGCGTTTTTGCTGATCCATAACGGATCTAGCAAAAATGCTGGTGTGAAGGTAGCCTTAAAGGGGTTATACCAAGACAGGCATGTACTGGGATCCCCTTTGACCATGAAAGGGCACAGAGTTCCGTGAATCGGCTGCGCATGCGCGTTGCCCCTCCATTACCTCCAGCAGTGCACGCGCTGGAGAAGACGGATTTGTGTTCTCGTACTATCCTGCGGACAGGATACAAGTTGATGCCAGGTCTAATGAACGACTCGGGAGAGCAATGAGGAGGAAGGCACAGGAACTTTATTTACAGAGAATCGTCTGGATTTACATAATCATCCAAGAACTTGTAAGAGCGAGACAGCGGTGACACAAGCTGAAGGCCGCCCATTTGGCAATTGAAAATTAATGACAGGAATTAACAGTTTCCAAATTAGCATTTAATGGACCTGGAAACGATCACAATGTATTTCTTCAGAACTGAAGGAGTCGGGAGGATTCGTCTACCTCGGTAACGGGATGGACCGGCGTCATACACCTCTATAGGCCTAATCATCGGCCCAGAGTCAGGCCAACCTCCGCACATGGAGATCTCACATCCCCTAGACGCCTGCAGCCTATACTCTGCAATGCTCCTCAATATGGTGGGCCTCTCCAACTCGTCTGCCTGCTGCAGATAACCTCTCCCTACAAGTCGCAGAACAGCACCAAGTGCAGCGATCCGGCTGATCAGGCGAGACTTGGATCCTATCATTTTGGGCCGAGACCCAAAACTATACAACACACAACACATGGGACGCACAAAACGGACATTTCCAGTATGAACAAGACTGTACAATAAAGGTGCATGGGACATCCAAGAGAAGTTGACGTTCGTGCCCCCCACTAGCGGGCGGCCACGTGTCACTAGCATGGGGGTTACCATCCATGATTGTTTAATGCTACAATTTGTACAGCAAGAGACAAAACCTAATAGCAGCAAGTTTCACATGGTAAATACAAGGCGTTCTCCAAGGATTCACCGGGTGCAGAGAAAGTGCTCAAAGTCAAATATACAAGTAAAAAAAAAAAAAAAATGTACCAAGGTACAAGACCAGGAACTGCTGGCGCCAAGGCTTCTGCGCTACAGACTAAACTTTCATACATTGGAACTTACCAGAAAGAAAAAAAACGTATCATACACATTTACAAGATGCATCGAAGATACCGTATTAGTACAATCCGCTGAATTTCCACTAAAGGAACGGTAAACTACAGTAATAAAGAAGTGTCACATTATAGTAATGATGTCAGCGTCACAATAGTCTCTTCCACTGACAGCTCCACTTCCTTTCACGTAGTAATTAACCCCCTACGGAGGTGAAGAAAATGTGGAACTGAAGAGGACATCCAGAAAACGCTTCTTAAACCACGTCAGGCCCGGAATGCCACACATGTGGCACTGCAGCCTTAGGCCAGGGCTCAGCACAATCCTCCTGGGGCCAATCGTGGCAACTGCTGCCTTGGCCAATGTCATTGACTACATACGTCTAAAAAGGTCCGGGAGTGAATCAGCGACTCTACTATCATTTCCACGGACAAATTAAAAAGACGTGAAATCAGCAAGAAGGCTTCCGATCAGCCACGGTCGTCAAAAGCTCCCCAGTCTATATACACATCAATATATAGTCAAGCTGACTGAGCGGTTCATTTTCTTGCCTATGAGGCGGGTGGTTCTGTTCTGCGACGTGGATCGCGTGGTCATTCTGTCAGGAAATAGCGCTCGCTCCTCTGCTGCAGCTTTTGCTATCTGAGCTTTCTTCAGTTCCCTGGAAAGAGGAAGACAGTTGAGAATGATCAGTCATGAATGGGGCTCACATCAGCACCAAGCAGACGGTGGGGCACGGGAAGGAGCCTTACTTCTGCAGAAGCGCGTTCTTAAACTTCTCTGCATTGAGCTCTATCCTCAGCTGCTCGGCGCTCTTTCGTGATGCAGACAGGAGAACAGAGTGTCTGACAAGGGCCGCAGATGAAGGCCGTTTCTCTGGATCTGGAGAAACCATGAGCTGGAAGAGCAAACCAAAAGGAACATTCACATAAGCACAAAAAATCCACCAGCAACACAGCCGGTCCAAAGAAAAGGCAGTGACCCGAGTGATGATAAAGTCTGCACAGCGCCATGAAATAGACCTCACCTTGATTAGATCCATGAACTCCTGGGACAGCACCTGTGGCACATTGGGCAGCTTGCCTTGCCTAATTTCATGCCACAGGTCCCCATTAGTTGGGAGCGGTTCGGCCCCTGCAGCGCACCAGACCGTCAAGGCAAGAGAAAAAATGTCAGCTTTCGCCAAGTGAGAGTAATCCTAGGAGCAAGCGGAAAGAAGTCAGGAGGCTGCAATATGACAGCACGGACATGAGAGGGCGCCGGAGGACCATGTAAGCCCCAGGCTGTAAGGCCCCATGTTGTATCCACCTCCAACCCCCCACTGCATCCGTGTGTCCATGCTGCAAGGTAAAGAACACGTCCTATTCTTGATCATTTCTAGTAACAGGAATGAGAAAAATGCGGAAAGTCTCTGTGTTGCAGATCCATGGTTTGCGGACTGCGATACAGACACGGTCGTGTGCATGAGGCCCGAGCAGCAGATACCTCCCTAATACACACGCCGCCTCCTTCACTCCTTACAGACTTCTCACACAAGCTCACCTCCTGTAAGACTTCATTGGCCAGAAAACGACTATCACCTTCCTCCACCTGTGGACTGGACACGAGGGTCACGTGGCCGAGGTCACCTGTACAGGAGGCAATCACACTGGTGAGCACAAGTCCATCCACGAAGCACAGACAACCCTGCGGAGCAGCAGAGTGCAAATACCTATTTTATAGGTCACTTTTCGGGGGCCGCCATCCTCGTCATCTGCCTCATCCATCGTTGTGCTGGGAACCTTTGTCCGAGAGATGAATATGTTGCCTGTGGGGGAGAAGACACGTGATTCCCAGCATCAGATGGGGCCACAATTTACACACCGCGCTGAGGGAGGTGAAGACTTACTGGGCTTTATATCCATGTGCACCAGAGACATGGAGTGGATGTACTTCAGGCCCCGGGCCACCTGGAGCAGCAGGTCCTTCAGCTCGGGCTCCGTCAAGTAGCACATGGTGCGGTAGTTCTCACTGATGGCATCTGCTAAGCTTCCTCCTGGAGATCAAGAACAATATGAAGTTAGGAGGGTAACAGACAAACAACCTTTCAACTTTTTTGGGCGGGGGTAAGGCTCCTCCATTTTGTTGGCTGTGGCCCATTTCACTTCCCAGAACAAGCCTTCATAGCTATATACTACAAGGAGCAATCATCCCCGACCAATGCCGATCATCATGACGGACGCTTCTGCTGGCTATTTCCATCAGGTTTCTTGTTGACCGACACTGTAGGGCTCTGTTCACACGAGTCGCTGCTAAGCCTCAGTAGTAGATGTGCTGTATGTAACACTAGGCTCTCCAGCAGAAGCAGACGGGCCCCACTATACATGAAGCGGGCCCCCTGAGCTGTCTGGGGTGTAACGGATCCCTCACTGCATCGCGGCTCCACTCTAAACTACGCAGATGACGGCCAAAGACATAGTGCTGATGTCCGCGCCCCTCCCCCACAGGCTACTCACCATTACAATACTCGTTCTGAATAAGCATGTGATCATCCTCGGCCCACGCTGAATAATACTGCACTACATGCGGATGCTGCCCCAGCACAGCGTGAGCATACACTTCCCGCAAGGCATTCTGCCTGTGAAAAGAAAACAGCAGTTACTAGGACGCCACCGCCGAGCGTGCGACCGGCCTTACCATGTCGCACTAGTCACGCACATTCAGTGTCTCTGGCGCACGGGTGACTTCGATCGTTTAACAGTTTCTAATAAAGTTTGTTTCTCCGGTCCAACACGAGACGCCACACTTACTCATCCACGGAACCGGCCAGGGGCTTCTTGGAGCGTTTAATGGCGTAGACGCAGCCGTCGAGCCTCTTGACACATTTATATACCGCCCCAAACTCTCCAGAGCCGATCTTCTCCAGCTCGTGGAACTCGATGGCGTAGCGGGACTTCATGTTACTCTCCGTTATGGTGATCCTCTGTGGAAGGAACAAGACCACGATTACCCCACACCAATCGTTACAACCAGACGTGGAGCGGCGGATAAGAGTGTTACCTTAGCTGGTCGGATGCTTTCCTCCATCAGCTCGCAGTCGCTGCCTTCCATATCTTCACCACAGGAGCTAAAGAGTAATAACAGCGTTACAGCAGGACCAGAACGCGGGGCAACGAGCGACCACCCACAAGACCATCATTAACCATTAGTAATTTATGGGGTAAAAAGCCGAGCCCACGAGTATCATCACAGGTATGAGGAGCCATCGCTATATGCACCAGGTGGAATCCCTCTGCCCGCCCCGTTAATGACCAGACACCCGTCAGTTACAGCTAGCACCGGGGGAATGCTCACTCGTTCCAGTGCGCCCTCTTCCTCCTCCGGCAGCCTTCGTTGGAGCCCTGCAGATCCAAGGACACGGGGGTGAAGGGGTTGATGTTCACTTGGGGGGCTCTGTACACGCAGTCCCTCTTGTCTGACTTTTCCAGGTCTTTGAACAGGGCGACTCCTCTGTTCCTCAATCCGCTGGAGCCCAGGCCGCGGGCTTTGGAGAGTAAACTCTGCGGGAGAAGATCACGTGCGACATGAGCGGATTTCTGCACATGTTTGTGAACAAACATCCAACGTGCGAGAGGAAGGCTGCCCCTGCTGGCGGATTAGGGAGATTCTGCAGAACACTGCCACAGAAGCCGTGACCAGAACATGTAGGAGCAGTGCACCCAGCGGCGTCACCCCGGGGCCTCACACACTGCTGCAGTGAATGGAGACCTCATGTGATAGGAAGGAGCCCCTCCCCCGGCAAATTCCAGCAGAGGAGAGGGGGAGGGGCACAGGACCCTCCCAAACAGGGTCCTCACTGGACTGATTCAGCCGAGGCCGACGCAGAAACTCCCTCCAGGACAGAAGCCTATTCACAGCCCGCAGTACCCACCGTCGTGCGCCACGCCGTACCCACCGTCGTGCGCCACGCCGTACCCACCGTCGTGCGCCACGCCGTACCCACCGTCGTGCGCCACGCCGTACCCACCGTCGTGCGCCACGCCGTACCCACCGTCGTGCGCCACGCCGTACCCACCGTCGTGCGCCACGCCGTACCCACCGTCGTGCGCCACGCCGTACCCACCGTCGTGCGCCACGCCGTACCCACCGTCGTGCGCCACGCCGTACCCACCGTCGTGCGCCACGCCGTACCCACCGTCGTGCGCCACGCCGTACCCACCGTCGTGCGCCACGCCGTACCCACCGTCGTGCGCCACGCCGTACCCACCGTCGTGCGCCACGCCGTACCCACCGTCGTGCGCCACGCCGTACCCACCGTCGTGCGCCACGCCGTACCCACCGTCGTGCGCCACGCCGTACCCACCGTCGTGCGCCACGCCGTACACACCAGCGCCACGCCGTACACACAGCCGGCAGTACACAGCGCCATACACACTACACGTGCATACAGCCGGCAGTATACAGCTCCTCCTGCTGTATACGGCTACAGGTCTTTAGTACTGCAGTAGTATATACTCTACCCCTGGTCTGGGATAAGACAAGCGATGACACAGGCTACGCTGCAGCAGCCACAGACGAGCAGCCGGCAGGTCTACGGGGACCACAAAACCCCATTTTGGAAGGATTTCGCTAGGACCTGAATCTCACAGGGAAAGTTACACAGAGCCACAGGTAGAGCTGGGGGTGTGCACACATCTGTACCCCCCCCATGCAGCCAGCTGTGTGTACACTGACACATCCCGTCCTGACCAGCACGGACCTCCAAAATACAAACCCCCTACAGCCGACACCTCACACTGTGCACCACCGACGACACCGACTGCTGCCACCACAACGCAGCATGACCCCCAGGAGGAAGCACTACCGTATATGACCCCGGGACCAGGCCGCCGCACAGCCAGAACCGCTGCCGACATCTCCAGCATCATGGCCACTGCCGCCGGCGAGAACTGTCACAGGAACGGGCAGCCGCACAGCCAGAACCACTGCCGACATCTCCAGCATCATGGCCACTGCCGCCGGCGAGAACTGTCACAGGAACGGGCAGCCGCACAGCCAGAACCACTGCCGACATCTCCAGCATCATGGCCACTGCCGCCGGCGAGAACTGTCACAGGAACGGCCGCCGCCACAGGAACAGGCAGCCCATCATGTGTGTACCCGGGGGAAGGAATAACAGGTCATCAGCCCTCTTTGGTTGTCAGGCAGTATAGCAGGTGACCCCTACTGTGACAGGTTGTCAGCCCTCCCTGGTTGTCAGGCAGTAGAGCAGGAGACCCCTAATGTGACAGGTTGTCAGCCCTCTCTGGTTGTCAGGCAGTAGAGCAGGAGACCCCTAATGTGACAGGTTGTCAGGCAGTAGAGCAGGTGGCCCCCTACTGTGACAGGTTGTCAGCCCTCCCTGGTTGTCAGGCAGTAGAGCAGGAGGCCCCCTAATGTGACAGGTTGTCAGGCAGTAGAGCAGGAGACCCCCTAATGTGACAGGTTGTCAGGCAGTAGAGCAGGAGACCCCCTAATGTGACAGGTTGTCAGGCAGTAGAGCAGGAGACCCCCTAATGTGACAGGATGTCAGGCAGTAGAGCAGGAGACCCCCTAATGTGACAGGTTGTCAGGCAGTAGAGCAGGTGACCCCCTAATGTGACAGGTTGTCAGCCCTCCCTGGTTGTCAGGCAGTAGAGCAGGAGACCCCTAATGTGACAGGTTGTCAGGCAGTAGAGCAGGAGACCCCCTAATGTGACAGGTTGTCAGGCAGTAGAGCAGGAGACCCCCTAATGTGACAGGTTGTCAGGCAGTAGAGCAGGAGGCCCCCTAATGTGACAGGTTGTCAGGCAGTAGAGCAGGAGACCCCCTAATGTGACAGGTTGTCAGGCAGTAGAGCAGGAGACCCCCTAATGTGACAGGTTGTCAGGCAGTAGAGCAGGAGACCCCCTAATGTGACAGGTTGTCAGGCAGTAGAGCAGGAGACCCCCTAATGTGACAGGTTGTCAGGCAGTAGAGCAGGAGACCCCCTAATGTGACAGGTTGTCAGGCAGTAGAGCAGGAGACCCCCTAATGTGACAGGTTGTCAGGCAGTAGAGCAGGAGACCCCCTAATGTGACAGGTTGTCAGGCAGTAGAGCAGGAGACCCCCTAATGTGACAGGTTGTCAGGCAGTAGAGCAGGAGACCCCCTAATGTGACAGGTTGTCAGGCAGTAGAGCAGGAGACCCCCTAATGTGACAGGTTGTCAGGCAGTAGAGCAGGAGACCCCCTAATGTGACAGGTTGTCAGGCAGTAGAGCAGGAGACCCCCTAATGTGACAGGTTGTCAGGCAGTAGAGCAGGAGACCCCCTAATGTGACAGGTTGTCAGGCAGTAGAGCAGGAGACCCCCTAATGTGACAGGTTGTCAGGCAGTAGAGCAGGAGACCCCCTAATGTGACAGGTTGTCAGGCAGTAGAGCAGGAGACCCCCTAATGTGACAGGTTGTCAGGCAGTAGAGCAGGAGACCCCCTAATGTGACAGGTTGTCAGGCAGTAGAGCAGGAGGCCCCCTAATGTGACAGGTTGTCAGGCAGTAGAGCAGGAGGCCCCCTAATGTGACAGGTTGTCAGGCAGTAGAGCAGGAGGCCCCCTAATGTGACAGGTTGTCAGGCAGTATAGCAGGAGGCCCCCTAATGTGACAGGTTGTCAGCCCTCCCTGGTTGTCAGGCAGTAGAGCAGGAGACCCCTAATGTGACAGGTTGTCAGGCAGTATAGCAGGAGACCCCCTAATGTGACAGGTTGTCAGGCAGTAGAGCAGGAGACCCCCTAATGTGACAGGTTGTCAGGCAGTAGAGCAGGAGACCCCCTAATGTGACAGGTTGTCAGGCAGTAGAGCAGGAGGCCCCCTAATGTGACAGGTTGTCAGGCAGTAGAGCAGGAGGCCCCCTAATGTGACAGGTTGTCAGGCAGTAGAGCAGGAGGCCCCCTAATGTGACAGGTTGTCAGGCAGTAGAGCAGGAGGCCCCCTAATGTGACAGGTTGTCAGCCCTCCCTGGTTGTCAGGCAGTATAGCAGGAGACCCCCTAATGTGACAGGTTGTCAGCCCTCCCTGGTTGTCAGGCAGTATAGCAGGAGACCCCCTAATGTGACAGGTTGTCAGCCCTCCCTGGTTGTCAGGCAGTATAGCAGGAGACCCCTAATGTGACAGGTTGTCAGGCAGTATAGCAGGAGACCCCTAATGTGACAGGTTGTCAGGCAGTATAGCAGGAGACCCCTAATGTGACAGGTTGTCAGCCCTCCCTGGTTGTCAGGCAGTAGAGCAGGAGACCCCTAATGTGACAGGTTGTCAGCCCTCCCTGGAGGCAGTATAGCAGGTGACCCCCTAATGTGACAGGTTGTAAGCCCTCTCTGGTTGTCAGGCAGTATAGCAGGTGACCCCCTAATGTGACAGGTTGTCAGCCCTCTCTGGTTGTCAGGCAGTATAGCAGGTGACCCCCTAATGTGACAGGTTGTCAGGCAGTATAGCAGGAGACCCCTAATGTGACAGGTTGTCAGCCCTCCCTGGTTGTCAGGCAGTAGAGCAGGAGACCCCCTAATGTGACAGGTTGTCAGCCCTCTCTGGTTGTCAGGCAGTAGACCCCCTAATGTGACAGGTTGTCAGCCCTCCCTGGTTGTCAGGCAGTATAGCAGGAGAACCCTACTGTGACAGGTTGTCAGGCCACTTAGGTTGCCCCCTGAGGTGGGGGCCCTCCAGGGTGCCACTCTTACCTTTGGGGTGTGCGGGGTGTCGAAGAGGCGCAGCTTGCGGAAGGTCTTGTGGGGCGGGGTGCCCGGGCAGTCCGGGAGCGGGGAGCTGGAGCCCTCCCGCAGCTGTCGCCCGTACGGGGAGCCGCAGGTGAAGTAGTCTCCGGGGGACTTGACAGGAGAGGAGCCGATGCCCTCCTCCTCCTCTTCTTCTTCCTCGTCGTCGTCCCAGGGCCGCATCCCGGGGCTCGCGTGCGGGGGCTGCCCGCTGGGGGAGTCAGACTCCTGGAAGGCCGAGTCCTCGCCAGTGCTGTTGCCGTCCTCCTCCTCAAAGTCGCTGGCGGAGAACATCAGCTTCTGGCGGATGTCCGGGAAACTCATGATCGCGGCGCTGTCACCGGGAGAAGCTGCGGGTCACCACAGAAAACGGGTGTCCTTCCCCGGGCGGTGCGTCAGCAGAACACGCCCTGGGGCGCTCACCATGATACGGGGACCCGGGCGGCTGTGTCCGGGCGCTAGGGCGCGTCACTCGGTTCACTCCCGGGTGTGATCCTGCCGTTCAGTCAGCGATACTCCGTCCAGTCAGCCTGGCGCGACCGTTAGTCACAGGAGGTGGGGCAGTGGGCGGGCCAACGGGAGAGCGCATGCGCATGACGTCACGAGGCGGGGCCAGGAACGCCCAATGCTAGAGCTCGGACCTCTGAGGGCGTAAGACGGGGCCGTGGCCGACCAATGGCGGCGCCTCAATAGTTTCAAAATGTCTCCGACTGCGGCTGCCCGAGAGCCTCGTGCGCGGCCAGCGAGATTTGGCGCGAAGTAATGGTGAGGGGCGTGCCGTAAGAGTCATGTGACATTGATGATAAACATACTCTACCCCTCCCCCAACGGGACACGTAGACTGTGACGGATGGTGGCACCGCCTCCCCATCCCCCCACCGAAGTGTCCCCGTGAGTGACCCGAGGGGATGATGTCACAGGAGATGCAGCAGGAAGGACTGCGGACGTGGGTGTGTGTAAAGTACTCAGCATTACACACCCGGACGTAGGTCACTCAGAGTCACTTACCTTTGGTGACGCTCTCATATGTTACCTCAGACATACAGTAATATATAGAGACACCTCTTATGTTACCTCAGACATACAGTAATATATACAGTGACACCTCATATGTTACCTCAGACATACAGTATTATATACAGAGACACCTCATATGTTACCTCAGACATACAATATATACAGTGACACCTCATATGTTACCTCAGACATACAGTAATATATACAGAGACACCTCATATGTTACCTCAGACATACAATATATACAGTGACACCTCATATGTTACCTCAGACATACAATATATACAGTGACACCTCATATGTTACCTCAGACATACAGTAATATATACAGTGACACCTCATATGTTACCTCAGACATACAATATATACAGTGACACCTCATATGTTACCTCAGACATACAATATATACAGTGACACCTCATATGTTACCTCAGACATACAGTAATATATACAGACACCTCATATGTTACCTCAGACATGTAATATATACAGTGACCCCTCATATGTTACCTCAGACATACAATATATACAGTGACACCTCATATGTTACCTCAGACATGTAATATATACAGTGACCCCTCATATGTTACCTCAGACATACAATATATACAGTGACACCTCATATCTTACCTCAGACATGTAATATATACAGTGACACCTCATATCTTACCTCAGACATGTAATATATACAGAGACACCTCATATGTTACCTCAGACATACAGTAATATATACAGTGACACCTCATATCTTACCTCAGACATACAGTAATATATACAGTGACCCCCTCATATGTTACCTCAGACATACAATATATACAGTGACACCTCATATGTTACCTCAGACATGTAATATATACAGTGACACCTCATATGTTACCTCAGACATACAGTAATATATACAGAGATACCTCATATGTTACCTCAGACATACAGTAATATATACAGACACCTCATATGTTACCTCAGACATACAGTAATATATACAGACACCTCATATGTTACCTCAGACATACAATATATACAGTGACACCTCATATGTTACCTCAGACATGTAATATATACAGTGACACCTCATATGTTACCTCAGACATACAATATATACAGTGACACCTCATATGTTACCTCAGACATACAGTAATATATACAGAGACACCTCATATGTTACCTCAGACATACAGTAATATATACAGACACCTCATATGTTACCTCAGACATGTAATATATACAGAGACACCTCATATGTTACCTCAGACATACAGTAATATATACAGTGACACCTCATATGTTACCTCAGACATGTAATATATACAGAGACACCTCATATGTTATCTCAGACATGTAATATATACAGTGACACCTCATATCTTACCTCAGACATGTAATATATACAGACACCTCATATCTTACCTCAGACATACAGTAATATATACAGTGACACCTCATATCTTACCTCAGACATACAGTAATATATACAGTGACACCTCATATGTTACCTCAGACATGTAATATGTACAGTGACACCTCATATGTTAACTCAGACATGTAATATATACAGTGACCCCTCATATGTTACCTCAGACATGTAATATATACAGTGACACCTCATATGTTACCTCAGACATACAATATATACAGTGACACCTCATATGTTACCTCAGACATACAGTAATATATACAGAGACACCTCATATGTTACCTCAGACATACAGTAATATATACAGACACCTCATATGTTACCTCAGACATGTAATATATACAGAGACACCTCATATGTTACCTCAGACATACAGTAATATATACAGTGACACCTCATATGTTACCTCAGACATGTAATATATACAGTGACACCTCATATCTTACCTCAGACATGTAATATATACAGACACCTCATATCTTACCTCAGACATACAGTAATATATACAGTGACACCTCATATCTTACCTCAGACATACAGTAATATATACAGTGACACCTCATATGTTACCTCAGACATGTAATATGTACAGTGACACCTCATATGTTAACTCAGACATGTAATATATACAGTGACCCCTCATATGTTACCTCAGACATGTAATATATACAGTGACACCTCATATGTTACCTCAGACATGTAATATATACAGTGACACCTCATATGTTACCTCAGACATGTAATATATACAGTGACACCTCATATGTTACCTCAGACATGTAATATATACAGAGACACCTCATATGTTACCTCAGACATACAGTAATATATACAGAGACACCTCATATGTTACCTCAGACATACAGTAATATATACAGAGACACCTCATATGTTACCTCAGACATGTAATATATACAGTGACACCTCATATGTTACCTCAGACATGTAATATATACAGTGACACCTCATATGTTACCTCAGGCATGTAATATATACAGAGACACCTCATATGTTACCTCAGGCATACAGTAATATATACAGAGACACCTCATATGTTACCTCAGGCATACAGTAATATATACAGAGACACCTCATATGTTACCTCAGACATGTAATATATACAGTGACACCTCATATGTTACCTCAGACATGTAATATATACAGAGACACCTCATATGTTACCTCAGACATGTAATATATACAGAGACACCTCATATGTTACCTCAGACATGTAATATATACAGAGACACCTCATATGTTACCTCAGGCATACAGTAATATATACAGAGACACCTCATATGTTACCTCAGACATGTAATATATACAGTGACACCTCATATGTTACCTCAGACATACAGTAATATATACAGTGACACCTCATATGTTATCTCAGACATGTAATATATACAGTGACACCTCATATCTTACCTCAGACATGTAATATATACAGACACCTCATATGTTACCTCAGACATGTAATATATACAGAGACACCTCATATGTTACCTCAGACATGTAATATATACAGAGACACCTCATATGTTACCTCAGACATGTAATATATACAGAGACACCTCATATGTTACCTCAGGCATACAGTAATATATACAGTGACACCTCATATGTTACCTCAGACATACAGTAATATATACAGTGACACCTCATATGTTACCTCAGACATACAGTAATATATACAGTGACACCTCATATGTTACCTCAGACATACAGTAATATATACAGTGACACCTCATATCTTACCTCAGACATGTAATATATACAGTGACCCCTCATATCTTACCTCAGACATGTAATATATACAGTGACCCCTCATATGTTACCTCAGACATGTAATATATACAGTGACACCTCATATCTTACCTCAGACATGTAATATATACAGTGACACCTCATATCTTACCTCAGACATGTAATATATACAGTGACACCTCATATCTTACCTCAGACATGTAATATATACAGTGACACCTCATATCTTACCTCAGACATGTAATATATACAGTGACACCTCATATCTTACCTCAGACATGTAATATATACAGTGACCCCTCATATCTTACCTCAGACATGTAATATATACAGTGACACCTCATATCTTACCTCAGACATGTAATATATACAGACACCTCATATGTTACCTCAGACATACAGTAATATATACAGAGACACCTCATATGTTACCTCAGACATACAGTAATATATACAGTGACCCCTCATATGTTACCTCAGACATGTAATATATACAGACACCTCATATGTTACCTCAGACATGTAATATATACAGAGACACCTCATATGTTACCTCAGACATGTAATATATACAGAGACACCTCATATGTTACCTCAGACATGTAATATATACAGAGACACCTCATATGTTACCTCAGACATACAGTAATATATACAGTGACACCTCATATGTTACCTCAGACATACAGTAATATATACAGTGACACCTCATATGTTACCTCAGACATACAGTAATATATACAGTGACACCTCATATCTTACCTCAGACATGTAATATATACAGTGACCCCTCATATCTTACCTCAGACATGTAATATATACAGTGACCCCTCATATGTTACCTCAGACATGTAATATATACAGTGACACCTCATATCTTACCTCAGACATGTAATATATACAGTGACACCTCATATCTTACCTCAGACATGTAATATATACAGTGACACCTCATATCTTACCTCAGACATGTAATATATACAGTGACCCCTCATATCTTACCTCAGACATGTAATATATACAGTGACACCTCATATCTTACCTCAGACATGTAATATATACAGACACCTCATATGTTACCTCAGACATACAGTAATATATACAGAGACACCTCATATGTTACCTCAGACATACAGTAATATATACAGTGACCCCTCATATGTTACCTCAGACATGTAATATATACAGACACCTCATATGTTACCTCAGACATGTAATATATACAGAGACACCTCATATGTTACCTCAGACATGTAATATATACAGAGACACCTCATATGTTACCTCAGACATGTAATATATACAGAGACACCTCATATGTTACCTCAGGCATACAGTAATATATACAGTGACACCTCATATGTTACCTCAGGACATACAGTAATATATACAGTGACACCTCATATGTTACCTCAGACATACAGTAATATATACAGTGACACCTCATATGTTACCTCAGACATACAGTAATATATACAGTGACACCTCATATCTTACCTCAGACATGTAATATATACAGTGACCCCTCATATCTTACCTCAGACATGTAATATATACAGTGACCCCTCATATGTTACCTCAGACATGTAATATATACAGTGACACCTCATATCTTACCTCAGACATGTAATATATACAGTGACACCTCATATCTTACCTCAGACATGTAATATATACAGTGACACCTCATATCTTACCTCAGACATGTAATATATACAGTGACACCTCATATCTTACCTCAGACATGTAATATATACAGTGACACCTCATATCTTACCTCAGACATGTAATATATACAGTGACCCCTCATATCTTACCTCAGACATGTAATATATACAGTGACACCTCATATCTTACCTCAGACATGTAATATATACAGACACCTCATATGTTACCTCAGACATACAGTAATATATACAGAGACACCTCATATGTTACCTCAGACATACAGTAATATATACAGTGACCCCTCATATGTTACCTCAGACATGTAATATATACAGACACCTCATATGTTACCTCAGACATGTAATATATACAGAGACACCTAATATGTTACCTCAGACATGTAATATATACAGAGACACCTCATATGTTACCTCAGACATGTAATATATACAGAGACACCTCATATGTTACCTCAGACATACAGTAATATATACAGTGACACCTCATATGTTACCTCAGACATACAGTAATATATACAGTGACACCTCATATGTTACCTCAGACATACAGTAATATATACAGTGACACCTCATATGTTACCTCAGACATACAGTAATATATACAGTGACACCTCATATCTTACCTCAGACATGTAATATATACAGTGACACCTCATATCTTACCTCAGACATGTAATATATACAGTGACCCCTCATATCTTACCTCAGACATGTAATATATACAGTGACACCTCATATCTTACCTCAGACATGTAATATATACAGACACCTCATATGTTACCTCAGACATACAATATATACAGTGACACCTCATATGTTACCTCAGACATACAGTAATATATACAGTGACACCTCATATGTTACCTCAGACATGTAATATTTACAGTGACACCTCATATGTTACCTCAGACATACAGTAATATATACAGTGACACCTCATATGTTACCTCAGACATACAGTAATATATACAGTGACACCTCATATGTTACCTCAGACATACAGTAATATGTACAGACACCTCATATGTTACCTCAGACATGTAATATATACAGAGACACCTCATATGTTGCCTCAGACATGTAATATATACAGAGACACCTCATATGTTACCTCAGACATGTAATATATACAGACACCTCATATGTTACCTCAGACATGTAATATATACAGAGACACCTCATATGTTACCTCAGACATGTAATATATACAGAGACACCTCATATGTTACCTCAGGCATACAGTAATATATACAGAGACACCTCATATCTTACCTCAGACATGTAATATATACAGAGACACCTCATATGTTACCTCAGACATGTAATATATACAGACACCTCATATGTTACCTCAGACATACAATATATACAGTGACACCTCATATGTTACCTCAGGCATACAGTAATATATACAGTGACACCTCATATGTTACCTCAGACATGTAATATTTACAGTGACACCTCATATGTTACCTCAGACATACAGTAATATATACAGTGACACCTCATATGTTACCTCAGACATACAGTAATATATACAGTGACACCTCATATGTTACCTCAGACATACAGTAATATGTACAGACACCTCATATGTTACCTCAGACATGTAATATATACAGAGACACCTCATATGTTGCCTCAGACATGTAATATATACAGAGACACCTCATATGTTACCTCAGGCATACAGTAATATATACAGTGACACCTCATATGTTACCTCAGACATACAGTAATATATACAGTGACCCCTCATATGTTACCTCAGACATGTAATATATACAGAGACACCTCATATGTTACCTCAGACATGTAATATATACAGACACCTCATATGTTACCTCAGACATGTAATATATACAGAGACACCTCATATGTTACCTCAGACATGTAATATATACAGACACCTCATATCTTACCTCAGACATGTAATATATATCAGATTCCTGGATTCCCTTGCTCTCTGGTATTTTATCAGTTAGGGTACAGCGCGGTTGTAGCACCCCTATAATTTACTGAACTTCCCTCCATTATATGTGGAGCTCCCCTGTACATTCACTAAGGTAATGGGCTATAAATGTGGGTGCCCCCCTACACCCCAATACTGTTGTAAAGTTTGGGGAACCTTGTATCATCTACATTATTACTATCAATAAATTACTGGGGACGCTCACTAAATCCCATACATACTTCAGTGTCCCCTGAGAGCCCAGACCTGGTGCCTCCCTGTAAATCCCATCATGCTGCGGCTGACTCCATTATGAGTCTTTTTTTTATCTATGCACAATGGAACGCACGGTCGGTTTGTAATAAACTCCCCACAATCCACGACTTCTTCCTCTCACACTGCTGCCCCATCCTATGGCGGACTTCACTTCTCCCACCCCCCCAGACCTGATGACCGGCACGGTGGAGGAGTAGGCATACTACTTTCTCCACAGTGCACATTTCAGGTCATTCACCCTGTACCCTCTCTCACATGCCCCTCTTTTGAGGTTCACACCATTAGACTCTTCCATCCATTTCCTCTGAGAGTTGCTGTCGTCTATCGTACCCCAGGCTCCCCCACCAATTTCTGGATCACTTTGCAGCTTGGCTTCCTCACTTCCTATCTTCTGAATCACAAACTCATATTATGGGTGATTTTAATATCCCCATTGATGATCCTACCTCCCCATCAGCCGCTCACTTTCTTTAACCTCCTCTCTTGGCCTATCACAACTTACTTCCTCTGCCACGCATGAACAGGGCAATATACTTGATCTAGTCTTCTTCCATCACTGCTCAGTCTCAAACTTTAGTTATCATCCTTCCCACTTTCTGACCACAATCTTCTTTCATTTACCATAAAGACCTCTCACTTTTCTCATGACAATCCTACTTCTCACACTTACAGAAAACCTACACACCATTGATCCCCGACCCCAGCAGCTCCCTGACACCCTACAATTAGCCCTTACCCAGTCTCTTCCCTCCCCTGTCCAGACATGGCTGCCAATCTTTACAACAGGACCCTCAAAACCACCCTAGATGAAGTTTCTCCAATATCAATCGGTCCCTCTCGACACAGAACATGGCAGCCCTGGCACAGACCTGAAACACGTTTTCTCCAGCGCTGCTCCAGATGTACAGAACACTTATGGAGAAAATTCTGAATATCAGCAGACTTCATGCGTTATAAATTTATGCTCAAAACATACAATTTGGCTCTCAACATTGCCAAACAAAAGTACTTCACCTCTCATCTCCTCTCTCAAATAACCCAAAACGACTCTTTGACACTTTTCATTCCCTTCTAAGCTCTAAAGCTCCAGAACCTGTCACTGACCTCTGCGCTGATGGCATGGCCACTTACTTCAGAGGCCAGAGTGGCAGTATCCGGCAGGAAATTATCTCCCAGTCCCCAAATAATTTTAATCCTCCTCCCTCCCATTCCTCCACATGCTCTCTCTCTGGGAGTTGTAGTTTTACAACAGCTGGAGGGACGCAGGTTGAGCATCCCTGCCGTAGACCATAAACTCCTCCTCACCATGCTCCACTCAATTGGCCTTAAAGAGGACCTTTCATCGGTCCAAACATTGTGAACTAAGTATCATGACATATAGAGCGGCACCCAGGGATCTCACTGCACTTACTATTATCCCTGGGCGCCGCTCCGTTCTCCCGTTATGTCCTCCGGTATGTTTCGGGACTTGGTTATAGTAGGCGGAGTCTGTCCTTGTTCTGCTGGGCGTCTCCTCCTCCTAGGCTGTAGCGCTGGCCAATCACATCGCAGAGCTCACAGCCTGGGAGAAAAAACCTCCCAGGCTGTGAGCTCTGCGCTGCGATTGGCCAGCGCTACAGCCTCGGAGGAGGAGACACCCAGCAGAACAAGGGCAGTCTCCTCCTACTATAACCAAGTCCCCGAACATACCGGAGGACATAACGGGAGAACGGAGCGGCGCCCAGGGATAATAGTAAGTGCAGTGAGATCCCTGGGCGCTGCTGTATATGTAATGATACTTAGTTCACAATGTTTGTACCGATGAAAGGTCCTCTTTAAGGACACTGCTCTCTTGGTTCTCTTCCTATCTCTCTGGCCGCTCCTTTAGTGTATCAGTCGCTGGCTCTTCTTCTCTTGCTCTTGATGTCAGCGTTCCTCAGGGCTCAGTACTAGGTCCTCTACTCTTCTCCCTCTATACATCCCCCATCAGACAGATAATCAGTAGATTTGGCTTTCGATACCATCTCTGTGCTGACGACACCCAACTATACACTTCATCCCCTGACATCACCCCTGCTTTACTCCAAAACACCAGTAATTGTCTGGCAGCTGTCTCTAACATCGTGTCCTCTCTGTATCTAAAACTGAACTTCTTGTCTTTCCCCCATCTACTAACTCACCTAAACTTGATATTTAAATTTAGGTCTGCAGCACTATCATAACTCCTGTGCAACATGCCTGCTGTTTTGGGGCCACATTTGACTCTGGTCTTTCCTTTGTTCCCTATATTCAATCACTTACACGCTCTTGTCGTCTGCACCTAAAGAATATCGCCAGAATCCGCCCTTTTCTTACGGTGGAAACGGCAAAAACTCTGGTTGTTACCTTAATTCATTCTCGTCTTGACTACTGCAAGGCATTACTAATCGGTCTCCCTCTCACTAAACTCTCCCCCCCTTCAGTCTGTCCTAAATGTTGCAGCCAGGCTCATCTATCCATCCAACCAACCGCTACACTGGTGCCACTAGTCTGTGCCAGTCACTTCACTGGTTGCCCGTCCACCACAGAATACAGTTCAAACATCTCACCCACAAAGCTCTCCACAGTGCTGCACCTCCATACATATCCTACCTCATCTCCATCTACCACCCTACTCCTGCTCTCCACAGTGCTGCACCTACATACATCTCCTCTCTCATCTCCATCTACCACCCTACTCCTGCTCTCCACAGTGCTGCACCTCCATACATCTCCTCCCTCATCTCCATCTACCAATCTACTCCTGCTCTACACAGTGCTGCACCTCCATACATCTCCTCCCTCATCTCCATCTACCACCGTACTCCTGCTCTACACAGTGCTGCACCTCCATACATCTCCTCCCTCATCTAAGTCTACCACCCTACTCCTGCTCTCCACAGTTCTGCACCTACATACATCTCCCTCATCTCCATCTACCACCCTATTCCTGCTCTCCACAGTGCTTTATCTCCATACATCTCCCTCATCTCCATCTACCACCCTAGTCCTGCTCTCCACAGTGCTTTACCTCCATACATCTCCCTCATCTTTGTCTACCACCCTACTCCTGCTCTCCACAGTGCTTCCCCTCAATACATCTCCATCTACTACCCTACTCCTGCTCTCCACAGTGCTGCACCTCCATATATCTCCTCTCTTATCTCCATCTACCACCCTACTCCTGCTCTCCACAGTGCTGCACCTCCATATATCTCCTCCCTTATCTCCATCTACCACCCTACTCCTGCTCTCCACACTGCTGCACCTCCATACATCTCCTCCCTCATCTCTATCTACCACCCTACTCCTGCTCTCCACAGTGCTGCACCTCCATACATCTCCTCCCTCATCTCCATCTACCACCCTACTCCTGCTCTCCACAGTGCTGCACCTCCATACATCTCCTCCCTCATCTCCATCTACCACCCTACTCCTGCTCTCCACAGTGCTGCACCTCCATACATCTCCTCCCTCATCTCCATCTACCACCCTACTCCTACTCTCCACAGTGCTTCACCTCCATACATCTCCTCCCTCATATCCATCTACCACCCTACTCCTGCTCTCCACAGTGCTTCACCTCCATACATCTCCTCCCTCATCTCCATCTACCACCCTACTCCTGCTCTCCACAGTGCTGCACCTCCATACATCTCCTCCCTCATCTCCATCTACCACCCTACTCCTGCTCTCCACAGTGCTGCACCTCCATACATTTCCTCCCTCATCTCCATCTACCACCCTACTCCTGCTCTCCACAGTGCTGCACCTCCATACATCTCCTCCCTCATCTCCATCTACCACCCTACTCCTGCTCTCCACAGTGCTGCACCTCCATACATTTCCTCCCTCATATCCATCTACCACCCTACTCATGCTCTCCACAGTGCTGCACCTCCATACATCTCCTCCCTTATCTCCATCTACCACCCTACTCCTGCTCTCCACAGTGCTGCACCTCCATACATCTCCTCCCTCATCTCCATCTACCAATCTACTCCTGCTCTACACAGTGCTGCACCTCCATACATCTCCTCCCTCATCTCCATCTACCACCGTACTCCTGCTCTACACAGTGCTGCACCTCCATACATCTCCTCCCTCATCTAAGTCTACCACCCTACTCCTGCTCTCCACAGTTCTGCACCTACATACATCTCCCTCATCTCCATCTACCACCCTATTCCTGCTCTCCACAGTGCTTTATCTCCATACATCTCCCTCATCTCCATCTACCACCCTAGTCCTGCTCTCCACAGTGCTTTACCTCCATACATCTCCCTCATCTTTGTCTACCACCCTACTCCTGCTCTCCACAGTGCTTCCCCTCAATACATCTCCATCTACTACCCTACTCCTGCTCTCCACAGTGCTGCACCTCCATATATCTCCTCTCTTATCTCCATCTACCACCCTACTCCTGCTCTCCACAGTGCTGCACCTCCATATATCTCCTCCCTTATCTCCATCTACCACCCTACTCCTGCTCTCCACACTGCTGCACCTCCATACATCTCCTCCCTCATCTCTATCTACCACCCTACTCCTGCTCTCCACAGTGCAGCACCTCCATACATCTCCTCCCTCATCTCCATCTACCACCCTACTCCTGCTCTCCACAGTGCTGCACCTCCATACATCTCCTCCCTCATCTCCATCTACCACCCTACTCCTGCTCTCCACAGTGCTGCACCTCCATACATCTCCTCCCTCATCTCCATCTACCACCCTACTCCTGCTCTCCACAGTGCTTCACCTCCATACATCTCCTCCCTCATATCCATCTACCACCCTACTCCTGCTCTCCACAGTGCTTCACCTCCATACATCTCCTCCCTCATCTCCATCTACCACCCTACTCCTGCTCTCCACAGTGCTGCACCTCCATACATCTCCTCCCTCATCTCCATCTACCACCCTACTCCTGCTCTCCACAGTGCTGCACCTCCATACATTTCCTCCCTCATCTCCATCTACCACCCTACTCCTGCTCTCCACAGTGCTGCACCTCCATACATCTCCTCCCTCATCTCCATCTACCACCCTACTCCTGCTCTCCACAGTGCTGCACCTCCATACATGTCCTCCCTCATATCCATCTACCACCCTACTCATGCTCTCCACAGTGCTGCACCTCCATACATCTCCTCCCTAATCTCCATCTACCACCCTACTCCTGCTCTCCACAGTGCTGCACCTCCATACATCTCCTCCCTCATCTCCATCTACCAATCTACTCCTGCTCTACACAGTGCTGCACCTCCATATATCTCCTCCCTTATCTCCATCTACCACCCTACTCCTGCTCTCCACAGTGCTGCACCTCCATACATCTCCTCCCTCATCTCCATCTACCACCCTACTCCTGCTCTCCACAGTGCTGCACCTCCATACATCTCCTCCCTCATCTCCATCTACCACCCTACTCCTGCTCACCACAGTGCTTTACCTGCATACATCTCCATCTACCACCCTACTCGTGCTCTCCATTCTGTTAGCCACCTAAGATTAATAACCTCCATAATTCGTTCCTCTCACTCCCGTTTTCAAGACATTTTTCGAGCTGCACCTACTCTCTGAAATACTCTGCCCCGGAATATTGGGTCAATTCAAAACTTCTCCACCTTCAAACGTGCCTTAAAGAGGACCTTTCACCAGAACAAAACATCTAAACTAACTATACAGCCATGTAGAGCGGCGCCCAGGGATCCCCCTGCACTTACTATTATCCCTGGGCGCCGCTCCGTTCTCCCGGTATAGCCTCCGGTATCTTTATAGTTAGGCTCCACCCAGGGGAACCTGACGGCGTGTCTTTCTCCTATGCTATAGCGCTGGCCAATCGCAGCGCTCAGCTCATAGCCTGAGAGGTTTTTTCTTCAGCAGAGGAGAAAGAGACGCCGTCGGGTTCCCCTGGGTGGAGCCTAACTATGAAGATACCGGAGGCTATAGCGGGAGAACGGAGCGGCGCCCAGGGATAATAGTAAGTGCAGGGGGATCCCTGGGCGCCGCTCTACATGGCTGTATAGTTAGTTTAGATGTTTTATTCTGGTGAAAGGTCCTCTTTAAAGGGAACCTGTCATCCACTGTATGCTGACCGTACTGAGGGCAGTTTAAAGTAGTGACAGAAATGCTGATCTCAGCGGTGTGTCACACATCAGCTAAAAGTAAGTGGTTGCTGAGAACCAGCATCATACCCATTGCAGCCCAGGCCTCAAAAAGAGTCAAATCTACCTGAGAAGAGTCCTGGTTAGTCATGAATTCTTCTACCTAGTTTTCTCCCTTTCTCATTGGCGGGAGAGCAGGAGATTATGAATAACTCTGACTCTTCTCAGGTAGATGGGACCCTTTGCAAGGCCTGGGCTGCAATTGTTATGATGCTGTCTCTCAGTAACCACTTACTTTTAGCTGATGAGTGACACACCGCTGAGATCAGCATTTCTGTCACTACTTTATACTACACTCAGTGAGGTCAGCAGACCGGGGATGACATCCACAGAGTGGACTGCAGGTCATACAGCCGCAGAACACACCAGGCGATATAAACAGTCACAGTCAGTGTTATGGGGTCTGGACAACTACTACTAATACTACCACTACTATTACCATAAACTACTACCACTACTACTACCACCACTACAACTACTGCTACCATACAACTACTACCATAAACTACTACTACCATAAACTACTACTACCACTACTACCATAAACTACTACCACTACTACAAACTACTACTACTATAAACTACTACTACTACTACCACACCACTACTACTACCACTACTACTCCTATTACCACTACTACTACCAATATTACCACCACCACTACTACTACTACCACCACTACTACTACCCCTACTTCTACTACCACTACTACTACAACTACTACTACTACCATAAAGCACTACAACTACTACTACTACCATAAACTACTACCACTGCTGCTTCTACCACTACTACTACCACTTCTACCACCACTACTACTACTACTACCATAAACTACTACTATAAGCTACTACTACCATAAACTACTACCACTACTACTACCATAAACTACTACTACCAGTACTACTACCATAAACTACTACCACTACTATTACTACCATAAACTACTACTACTATTATAAACTACTACTACTACCACCACTACTACTGCTGCTACTACCACTACTTCCTGTTATTGTGACAGAACGCAGTGCAGGCTTCCTATTGGTGGAATAACGCCTTGTGTACAGGGGAGCAGCAGTATAGGGGGTCTGGACCCGGGTAAAGCTGTAGTAGGGCCCCATAGACCCTCTGTTGCTGCTTAGGAGAAGAGCAGCCCTGCACTTGTGGAGGCGCCAATACCTCCAGTTGTACCTCAGCCCAGGAGCCCTGTAAATACCATTTACACACAGCAACTCCGATCTAAAACTTGACAATGATAAATTTCACCCCCTGATTGGGGTTTTTAAAACTCTGGGTAAAAGAGGACTTCAGAACAACCTCACCCATTCTCCTCTGAAAGTGCTAGATAAATGGAAGTGACAGCGAGCAGCACTCACAGCTTCATCCAGAGTTGTTAGTCACATCATTCAGCTATACGTTATGCAGCAGACATATCCCTGTCTGACCAGGCCGTACACAGGGGGCCTACATGCCGACTTCTGCCATATGATTTGGACTTGCACCCCCAATAGCTCAGTTCGGGGTGCCGGTTCTTGATTTTTCACCATGTTACTGTCCCTCCCAGTTCCCTGTTGACCTGAAGTTTCTTTGTTAGTCCTACTGGACGAAGTGACAAGGAATCATTACATGCAAGTAAATCCAGTGCGTTGATTTGAGATGGTACAGTCCTAAATGTCCTACGATTTCTTTGCAGTTTGTACTGGAGGTGTGGCTGACTCCATTAGTCGTGCACTCCTGTCCGTCCTGTCTGCCCCATAGGCGGATTTTAATTAGTGTAAGTACACTGAACAAAAATATAAACGCAACACTTTTGGTTTTGCTTCCATTTTGCATGAGCTGAACTCAAAGATCTGAAACATTTTCTACAGACACAAAAGACCCATTACTCTCAAATATTGTTCACAAATCTGTCTGAATCTGTGTTAGTGAGCGCTTCTCCTTTGCCGAGATAATCCATCCCACCTCACAGGTGTGGCATATCAAGGTGATGATTAGACAGCATGAATTTTGCACAGGAGTGCCTTAGACTGCCCACAATAAAAGGCCACTCTGAAATGTGCAGTTTGATCACACAGCACAATGTCTGAGGGAGCGTGCAGTTGGCATGCTGACTGCAGGAATGTCTACCAGAGCTGTTGCCCGTGCAATGAATGTTCATTTCTCTACCATAAGCCGTCTCCAAAGGCGTTTCAGAGAATTTGGCAGTACATCCAACCGGCCTCACAACCGCAGACCACGTGTAGGCACACCAGCCCAGGACCCTCCACATCCAGCATGTTCACCTTCATGGTCGCCTGAGACCAGACACCCGGACAGCTGCAGCAACCTAACCAAAGAATTTCTGCACAAACTGTCAGACACCGTCTCAGGGAAGCTCCTCTGCTCGTCGTCCTCATCAGGGTCTGGACCTGACTGCAGTTCGTCGTCATAACAGACTTGAGTGGACAAATGCTCACATTCAATGGCGTCTGGCACGTTGGAGAGACATTCTGTTCACGGATGAGTCCCGGTTTTCACTGTTCAGGGCAGATGGCAGACAGCGCGTGGCGTCATGTGGGTTTGCTGACGTCAACGTTGTGGATGGAGTGGCCCATGGTGGCAGTGGGGTTATGGTATGGGCAGGCGTATGTTATGGACAACGAACACAGGGGCATTTTATTGATGGCATTTTGAATGCACAGAGATCCCGTGAGGAGATCCTGAGGCCCGTTGTTGTGCCGTTCATCCGCGACCATCACCTCATGTTGCAGCAGGATAATGCACGGCCCCATAGTGCAGGGATCTGGACACAATTCCTGGAAGCTGAAAACATCCCAGTTCTTGCCTGGCAGCATACTCACCGGACATGTCACCCATTGAGCATGTTTGGGACGCTCTGGATCGGCGTATACGACACCGTGTTCCAGTTCCTGTCAATATTCTGCAACTTCACACAGAAGAAGAGTGGACCAACATTCCACAGGCCACAATCAGCAACCTGATCAACTCTATGCCACGGAGATGTGACAATATTTGAGAGTAATGGGTCTTTTGTGTCTGTAGAAAATGTTTCAAATCTTTGAGTTCAGCTCATGCAAAATGGGAGCAAAACCAAAAGGGTTGCGTTTATATTTTTGTTCAGTATATAAAGCTGTAGCCTGCTCTCCCTGCACTCACTGGAAGCCTTTTGGCACCAGGAGAGGTATAGAGTGGGTTCAGCATGCATGTTTGCCAAGAATCTCAAATTTACAAAATAAGCGTAGCATTAGCGCCAGAATATCTTCTATAACTATGGCATTATTGTACGTTATTTGGTTTGCAGAGTGGGGCTCCATTGTATTTTTTTCCCTGCCTTCCCAGAGCCATACCTTTATTATTTGTCTGTTCACATAGCCATATGAGGGCTTGTTTTTTGCAGGACAAGTTGTACTTTCCAACGCCACCATTTACTATTGCATATGATGTAGTGGGAAGCGGGAAAAAAATTCCAAATGGAGTGAAATTGCAAAAAAAAGCAATTCTACAGCAGTTTTACAGGTTTTTTATTTACGACGTTCAATGTGCGATAAAACTGACCGGTTACTTTTATTCTACAGGTCAGTACCCGGTGATACCTTATATGTATAGTTTTTCTTGCGTTTGATAGTGATAAAACACTAAAATCAGGTTTTATTTTTTCGTCGCCATATTTGGACCCCTATAACCTTTTTGTAATTATGTGTATGGAGCTGTGTGAGGGCTCACTTTTTGTGGGGCGATCTGAAATTTTAATTGATACTATTCTGGGGTGAGTATGACTTTTTGCTCACTTTTTATAAAAAAAAATTGCAGAAAATGAAGCGAGCAAAAACGACAAATGGGCCATTTTGATGCTTTTCTCCATTTTGCTGTTTGCCATATGGGGAGTATATTTGTATACTATTGGTGTTTACGCACATTGTGACACCTATGATGTGTATTTTTTTTTAATTTTTATTTCTTTTATTTTTATATTGGGAAAATCATTAGATTGCTTTTATCATAGACTCCAGTGAACTTGCATTGGAGTCTATGAGGATTTTACTACTTTCCTATGGAGCCCTATTACAGGCAAGGGCTCCATAGAAAATACTATGCAGCAGCCTCCTCTCATTCACAAAGACAGGGGCTAATGCCCACAAGCTCCGGCTACTTCGAACGCTGCACGGGAGCGCCGGAGCATCACTGGAAGCGAACACTCATCACTGGAAGCGCGCGCTTCCAGTGTTTCACGCACTCAGATGCCGTGGTCAGGATTGACCATGGCATCTGAAGGGTTAAATGTCCGCAATCGGCATTACAGTCGGTTGCAGACATTACCCACGGTGTCTGCTATAAGAAACAGCAGGCCACCCTCGGCTATGGCACCCACTCCGCTCAGGAGCGGGCGCCATCTTTAAAGACCAGGCCAGTACCCTGGCTGGGAAAGGGTTAATAGCAAATCACAGAAATCATACAGAAAATAAAATAGTTTTAATGGGGGTCCGACACCGAAGACCCCTGGGAAGAAGGCATCGGTGCTCCCTGCTCACTAAGCACAGCGCCACACATTGTATAGTGGCGGTGCTTGGTATCGCGCTCAGCTCCAGTCATTTCTCTTCTGCCTTAGACTAAGCTTTAACATCTTGCCCTTTAATCCTGAGCCGGTCCCACCATTGTATAAGTGTTATGCTGACACCTCATTTGCCGCTGAGTTCTAGTGCAGTCAGTTTTAACCCCGTAAAGTGCTACGCTAATTCTTGTGTACTCCTCTGTAACTAGGACGCTGCATGGCTGTTGCCCCGCTGGCTCCTGAACATGGCAATGCACTGATATCTTCATGAGAATTTCATAGGAAAAAGTGGGCATAATTGTCACGGTCCCTCAGGTGACTAATGCCAGGAGATATAGGAGATTGACTGAGCGTGGAGGAATCTAACAGTCTCCTTGATTTCTCTTGATTCAGTATTGAGAGGGTTAATGACCACTTCACTTTTCTCAGCTGTTGCTCAGTGGTCATCACCTTCTACCCTTTATAATCTGACCCCACCCTTCTGACTATGCTGTAGATAGCTTCTTTTGGGTTTGGTAGAGCTGGTGTGAGGTCGTCTTTGGTGTTCATGTTTGTCCATCACTATTGAAGTTAAGTGTCGCATTTGTATTTGGTTGTTCCTTTGTGCTTTTCTTTACTAGGCCTCAGGGAGACGCTGGTTCATTCACCTGGAAAGGAATCGGTAGTATCTTTCCCTTTCACTACCTCTGGGGCATATCAGGGCTCCTAGGGTGTTTAGGTGCCGGCGTATGTATTTTCCCACCTTCGGGGTGTATACATACTGACAGGAGTCAGGGCCAGTTCTGGGGGTTTCCTAGGAGGTGACCTTTCCCTTCTCCCTAGCATTGAGGCCTAGTTGTTTGTCCTCTCCCCTTCTGTTGTCTTTCTGGTGTCCCTCCTCTCCCCTATATTCGTGACAATAATATTCACATAATAATGAGATCAATCGTGTAATTTGATTAAATCCACTGGGAGTAAAAGAAAGAAAATCTAATCCTGATCTGTAACAATGAAGGAAATAACATCATCCCAATAAAAGCCCAGACGCTGCTCCTGCCGCTGATGATGAGTTTCACTTCATTGTCTCCTCAATCCGCTGCCGGGCGATTTAGGGATAATGAGCCTCTTTTGTCTAATTAAAGACGACATTACTCCTGGACAGTCATTACTGGAATTAAAGAGCCCCTAATTAACATCCTTTTCCTTCCAGGTCACTGAATGGAGCTCGCCCACAGCAGAACCCTGGCATTGTGGCCCAATAAACACTTACAGGAAACAATCCCATCATTTGGGAGGTCGCGTCAGTTTCTGCTGAGGCCATTTACACAAAGTGATTATCATTCAGCTACGAGCAGCTGGGGGGTGTTCACGTGCACCTGATTTGAAGCAGAAATATCTGTCCCATTCCTCTAACTGAGGTTTACAGAAATCCATGTAAGGCTGCTTTCACACTAGCGTTCGTTGGTCCGCTCGTGAGCTCCGTTTGAAGGAGCTCACGAGCGGACCCGAACGCCTCCGTCCAGCCCTGATGCAGTCTGAATGGATGCGGATCCGCTCAGACTGCATCAGTCTGGCGGCGTTCAGCCTCCGCTCCGCTCGCCTCCGCCTCTGCGGAGGCGTGCGGATCCGTTCAGACTTACAATGTAAGTCAATGGGAACGGATCCGCTTGAAGATGTCACCATATGGCTCAATCTTCAAGCGGATCCGTCCCCCATTGACTTTACATTGAAAGTCTGAACGGATCCGCTCAGGCTACTTGCGCACTTGCGAATTTTTTTAAAGTTATTAATGCAGACGGATCCGTACTGAACGGAGCCTCCGTCTGCATTAATATGATCGGATCCGTTCAGAACGGATCCGATCAAGCGCAAGTGTGAAAGTAGCCTTACTGCTGCACCCTCTGCACTTTAATTGACAGAGTCAGGCATTATGATGTTTTCACTGCCTGGCCCTGTCAATCAAAGTGCAGAGGGCGTGGCAGTTGCAGAGAGCTCTAGGTGTAACAGCAACGCCCCCATTGCTCCTAGAAGCTCATTTGCATATATTACAACATTTTTCTTAGCAATGCGGACAAATATGCAGGGGACCACATAGCTTTTCTGCTGCCTGAGGCATAAACTGATACAGTGCAACCCCCCATACCAAATTCTCAACCTAACCCCTTCCCTCCTAACCTTACGTATATCACTACAGAACATACAGGGTAATACAGCGCCCCATACCTCTTACATCCAGTGAGGTCTCCTTTGGAGTAGACGTTCTCTTTCCTCATCTTCTCCATTCACCCCAGACCGCCATGATGACTTTTTTCAGCCGTGTCTCGTCTCTGCAGAGTTTGAGACAGACATCTTAGTTTCCTACTTTTTCATCATCCTCCAATCTTCTGGGGAAATCATCCTACCACCCCCAATACTGTGCCCGCTGTGCTCCCCAATACTATACTGAAGAAACAGTCCCCCTGATAATACTAGTAGCACACAGATAGTGCCCTTCAATAATTATTGGCACGCAGTGTCCTAAAATAACTGCGCCGAGCAAATAGTGCCCCTGACACTAACAGTGTAAATATAATCGCCCCTAAAAATAACTGTGCTAAGCTGATACTGTGCCAGGGTGCCCCCCACAGTGATAGTGCTCCCAAAGTCCCAACAATAGTAATACTTCTCTGCCAGAGTGCACTTAGTAGTAATGGTGTCCCTACTGGGCCCCCAAAAGGGCTATTGTCCCCACTGTGTCCCAGAAGTAATAATACTCCCATAGTGCCCATACTAGTAGTCATGTTCCCCGTAGTCCCCGAGTAGTAATAAGGCCCACCATAATGCTGCCAGTAGTAATAATTCTCCCTATAATGTGACAGTAGAAAAATGCCCCCTTAAAATGAGAACCAGTACAAAAAATACCTACTTTTAATGCCCCCAGTTGAGCTAATGTCCCCATAGTGCCCTATAATGTGTGCCAATATAAAATACCCTTATATAATGCCCCCATAGTGCTCCTTTCTCCCCTTCCCCATAGTGTCACCATAATGTGCCAGTATAAAATACCCCTATATAGTGCCCCCAGTAGATGCCCCCATAATGCTCCTCTCCCCTGTTCCTCATAGTGCGCCTATAATGTACCTGTGTAAAATGCCCCTATATATTGCCCCAGTATTTGTCCTCAGTGTCCCCCATAATTTGCCAGTATAAAATACCCCTTCTTAGTGCACCCCAGTAGATGCCCCCATTGCGCTCCTGTCCTGCATTGTGTGCCAAAAAAATACACACTAATACTTACCTCCATGCGGCTGGCAGCGATGCGATGCAGGCTTAGAAGATGCGATGTACGGCTCAGGCGGCGCAATGACGTCCGGCCTCTGATAGAATGCCCCATCTCCTGCCCCATCTTCTGCTCCGCTCACTCAGACGTTTCCTGGAATCAGATTCCATTGCATGATTTCCTCCCTCCTGCTCGTGTGACCGGGAAGCCATGGTGAACCCGCACAACACGTTACTCCACCATCTCTTACTAATAATAATAAAATGCTGACATTTTGTAATTCCTAACCTTTCCCAAAAACTCTGCAGTGTCAGTAATTCAGAGGCTGAGAAGTCGTGTGCTGAGCGTACTCTCCTCAGTGCTCTACACTGTGACGTTCAGGTGTTGGTACAGTGGCATGACACCTCTGCAGTGTGTACCGCAGCAGCAGGAGGCGCAGACCAACACCACAGAGAACATCGCTGAAAAAAGGGGGTTAAAACATGCATTTTTAATTTAGGCAATTGGGAGTTTTTTCTTCAAGATTTTTAATTACTTTCGACAACCCCTTTACAGAGTCACTGTACTTTTAAACAACTTTACACAAATGAATAGTACAAGCGACCATAAGAAACTTTGTAATCAGTGAGAAATGTCTAGTTCTCATGTTTTCCCCTCTTTACCCCCCTCCCCCTTGCTAATTGTTTTTCAGCTTGAAAATGCTTTGAACTGCATCTTGAGAAACAGACCAGCTCCACAGGAGGACCATATTTCACATGTCAATGCAAGTCTATGGAGAGGGATGGAGGAGTAGTGAGCAGCAGTATGAGTGAGACAGGACTCAAAGAGAGACATTAAAGAGACTGCACAGCTACAATGGCGAGTTGTATCACTCTCACAAGTGCTAAATTCATAACGAGTGCAGCTCACCACGTCCCTGTAATGTGCCTCGTGATCCTGGGACATACTTCTGAGTAGGAGAAGATTAAGAAGCGGCTTCTCCTCTACTTCCTGTGTGCAGTGGATGGCAGACGGTCTTATCCTACCTTCTCTGGGAGAACTTCACAGCAGACATTCAGCAGCACAGAGGATACCTGCTGTAAAGATACGAGTTCTCTAGTGGCCAGAAATAGTGTCATTCCTCATGTACTGCAGAGTTTGTTGGAAGAGTGGGTACACTGTAAGCTCATGGAGCAATGCTGAGCGTCATTGCAACAAACCTAATCGCTTGGTGGACAGGCCTAGATCATTAGTCTCGTGGACAGGCCTAGATCAGACATTTTCAATATACGATGATTAAGCTGAACTTTCATGAAGCTCTCTAAGCTGAGAAGGGTGTGCAGAGCGCGGTGCACGGCTCTATCCTTCAGAGCACAGTCTTACGAGGGGCTGGGTGCTGCCTCACAAGCCATTAATATTCAGGGATTCTTCCAGTTTGATTATCTGCCCCCTCAGGCTTTTATTTCATGTTTAATCCAGGACATAATGCTGCCACGTCCCACAAAACTCCTCACCTGCAGCCTTCGATAATCAGGACTTGACAAACCG
Organism: Bufo gargarizans; assembly: GCF_014858855.1. Taxonomy (NCBI): domain Eukaryota; kingdom Metazoa; phylum Chordata; class Amphibia; order Anura; family Bufonidae; genus Bufo; species Bufo gargarizans. Next base: position 52,173 of record NC_058089.1, read on the forward strand.
GTTCTGCAGATTCCTGCAAGACTTTCTCCTTTACCATCACAGACATGGAAAGAAGGGAAGACCGCTCCGAAAATGGGGCGACACAGAAAGCGTGTGATACTATCACCTGAACTGCTGTATCTAAGCCCATCAGGTGTGATACTGTCAAAAGAGCTCCTGTGTCTAAGCCCATTATGTAATCCTATCCTGTGTGATGCTGTCTGCTGGGCTGTGTATCTAATCCTATCCTGTGTGATACTGTCTGCTGAGCTGTGTATCTAATCCTATCCTGTGTGATACTGTCTGCTGAGCTGTGTATCTAATCCTATCCTGTGTGATACTGTCTGCTGAGCTGTGTATCTAATCCTATCCTGTGTGATACTGTCTGCTGAGCTGTGTCTCTAATCCTATCCTGTGTGATACTGTCTGCTGAGCTGTGTATCTAATCCCATCCTGTGTGATACTGCCTGCTGAGCTGTGTATCTAATCCTATCCTGTGTGATACAGTCTGCTGAGCTGTGTATCTAATCCTATCCTGTGTGATACCGTCTGCTGAGCTGTGTATCTAATCCTATCCTGTGTGATACTGTCTGCTGAGCTGTGTATCTAATCCTGTCCTGTGTGACACTGTCTGCTGAGCTGTGTATCTAATCCTATCCTGTGTGATACTGCCCGCTGAGCCGTGTATCTAATCCTATCATGTGTGATACTGTCTGCTGAGCTGTGTATCTAATCCTATCCTGTGTGATACTGCCCGCTGAGCTGTGTATCTAATCCTATCCTGTGTGATACTGTCTGCTGAGCTGTGTATCTAATCCTATCCTGTGTGATACTGTCTGCTGAGCTGTGTATCTAATCCTCTCCTGTGTGATACTGTCTGCTGAGCTGTGTATCTAATCCTATCCTGTGTGATACAGTCTGCTGAGCTGTGTATCTAATCCCGTCCTGTGTGATACTGTCTGCTGAGCTGTGTATCTAATCCTCTCCTGTGTGATACTGTCTGCTCAGTGATGTATCTAATCCTATCCTGTGTGATACTGTCTGCTGAGCTGTGTATCTAATCCTATCCTGTGTGATACTGCCTGCTGAGCTGTGTATCTGATCCTATCCTGTGTGATACTGGCTGCTGAGCTGTGTATCTAATCATATCCTGTGTGATACTGTCTGCTGAGCTGTGTATCTAATCCTATCCTGTGTGATACTGTCTGCTGAGCTGTGTATCTAATCCTATCCTGTGTGATACGGTCTGCTGAGCTGTGTATCTAATCCTATCCTGTGTGATACTGTCTGCTGAGCTGTGTATCTAATCCTATCCTGTGTGATACTGTCTGCTGAGCTGTGTATCTAATCCTATCCTGTGTGATACTGTCTGCTGAGCCATGTATCTAATCCTATCCTGTGTGATTCTGTCTGCTGAGCCGTGTATCTAATCCTATCCTGTGTGATACTGTCTGCTGAGCTGTGTATCTAATCCTATCCTGTGTGATACTGTCTGCTGAGCTGTGTATCTAATCCTATCCTGTGTGATACTGTCTGCTGAGCTGTGTATCTAATCCTCCCCTGTGTGATACTGTCTGCTGAGCTGTGTATCTAATCCTATCCTGTGTGATACTGTCTGCTGAGCGGTGTATCTAATCCTATCCTGTGTGATACTGGCTGCTGAGCTCTGTATCTAATCCCATCCTGTGTGATACTGCCTGCTGAGCTGTGTATCTAATCCTATCCTGTGTGATACTGCCTGCTGAGCTGTGTATCTAATCCTATCCTGTGTGATACTGTCTGCTGAGCTGTGTATCTAATCCTATCCTGTGTGATACAGTCTCCTGAGCTCCTGAGACGTGTGAGGCTGTACAGTGAGCTACCCATGTGTGATACATCTGCTGTATCTAAGCCTGTTATTACTCACCCGGGATGTAGTCGTGTCTGTTGAGGGTTTTATAACTATAGACTATAAAGCCTCATGCAGACATCAGTGTTTCACAGACGTGTGCTGTACGTGTTCTCCACGGACAGCACACGTCCCTATTCATTTTACTGCGTGTATTCACATACCAGTGTTTTAGCGCGATCTGTGGGTCCGTTTTTTTAGCACGGATGCAAGCTCTATTTTGTCCGTGTTCACGGATCCATTACGCCCATTACGGTCTATGGGTCCTGGAAAACCACGGATGCCATCCGTGTTGCATCCGTGTTTCACTGATTATTAACCAGAGATCCTTTGAAAATAATTTTTCAGCTGTTGAGTGTTAGTGAAACACGGACAGCAAAAAACGGACCCAACACGGATCCGTCACAGGAGAAAACATGGATTGAACACGGACCGTGTTACCACTGATCCAAAACTGACACGGACGTCTGCATGAAGCATAAGACTGTATTCACACGACAACAATAAAAATTACCAATTTTTCGTGGACGCTGTTCTGAAATACGACTATTAACATCAGGGTGAAAGCAGACACAGCGGGACATGTCCTATTTTGTGACGGCAAGTATTAAACTAATGTAAAAACCGGACGTGTGACTAACCCCAAAGACTGCAGGGCTTCTGAAAACGTCACGTCATACTGTCACGTCACGTCTACACTATTAACAGTGTAGAAGCAGGTGAGGAGCAGTGATAACGTGTGTGACATGATCCACAGCCCGGGCTGGCGTGTTGTATGTCACATCCGTGACCAGTGAAGGCTCCCCTCGCAGTCTGCAGCTGCAGACGGCTGATAACAGAGTCATTGAAACCAGACAGTGTCAGGGCGGGGGATGGGACGGGGCGGAAACAGTTACTGGTGAGGGGAGGACAATGGCTGGTTCTCAGGGCAGTGATACACTAAATGTCAGGACCAGCTTCTACATCACGGGGGTGGGGGCGTGTCAGGGGCTCAGCATGCATGTTGGTACCTGCATTCCCTGAACTTTATGGTGGCCATTATGGCGCTATAACAGCTAGTATTTAGCTTATAAAAAATGGCTGCACAACATTTCACATACAAACAATCGAGCTGAGAAAAGGGGGATCATTCCAAATTAAAGCGGTATCGAAAAATCGAAGCTCTCAGCGCACGTGTGTCGGTCCCATCTACCAGGCGTCGAGGTGGCTTCCGCAGATGGGTACCTAACACTTCAGGTAGTATTTAGTGTTAGGTTCCCATCTTATAGAGATCACCTTGACGCCGGCAGACGGGCACAAATAATTTTGTACAAAATGTATTTGCCAAGAATCTCAAATTTAGGGTCGGTGTCGTGTCAGCAGCTTCTACATCACAGGGGCGGTGTCGTGTCAGTGGAGTCTACATCACAGAGGTGGTGTCGTGTCAGTGGATTCTACATCACAGAGGTGGTGTCGTGTCAGTGGATTCTACATCACAGGGGTGGTGTCGTGTCAGTGGATTCTACATCACAGAGGTGGTGTCGTGTCAGTGGAGTCTACATCACAGGGGCGGTGTCGTGTCAGTGGATTCTACATCACAGAGGTGGTGTTGTGTCAGTGGATTCTACATCACAGAGGCGGTGTCGTGTCAGTGGATTCTACATCACAGAGGTGGTGTCGTGTCAGTGGAGTCTACATCACAGGGGCGGTGTCGTGTCAGTGGATTCTACATCACAGAGGTGGTGTCGTGTCAGTGGATTCTACATCACAGAGGCGGTGTCGTGTCAGTGGATTCTACATCACAGTGGTGGTGTCATGTCAGTGGAGTCTACATCACAGGGGTGGTGTCGTGTCAGTGGATTCTACATCACAGAGGTGGTGTCGTGTCAGTGGAGTCTACATCACAGAGGTGGTGTCGTGTCAGTGGATTCTACATCACAGAGGTGGTGTCGTGTCAGTGGCTTCTACATCACAGATGTGGTGTCGTGTCAGTGGATTCTACATCACAGGGGTGGTGTCGTGTCAGTGGATTCTACATCACAGGGGTGGTGTCGTGTCAGTGGATTCTACATCACAGAGGTGGTGTCGTGTCAGTGGATTCTACATCACAGGGGCGGTGTCGTGTCAGTGGATTCTACATCACAGGGGTGGTGTTGTGTCAGTGGATTCTACATCACAGAGGTGGTGTCGTGTCAGTGGAGTCTACATCACAGGGGCGGTGTCGTGTCAGTGGATTCTACATCACAGGGGTGGTGTCGTGTCAGTGGATTCTACATCACAGGGGCGGTGGCGTCTACATCACAGGGGCGGTGGCGTCTACATCACAGGGGCGGTGTCGTGTCAGTGGATTCTACATCACGGGCGGTGTCGTGTCAGTGGATTCTACATCACAGGGGCGGTGTCGTGTCAGTGGCTTCTACATCACAGGGGCGGTGTCGTGTCAGTGGATTCTACATCACAGGGGCGGTGTCGTGGCAGTGGCTTCTACATCACAGAGGTGGTATCGTGTCAGTAGCTTCTACATCACAGGGGCGGTGTCGTGTCAGTGGATTCTACATCACAGAGGTGGTGTCGTGTCAGTGGAGTCTACATCACAGGGGTGGTGTCGTGTCAGTGGATTCTACATCACAGGGGCGGTGGCGTCTACATCACAGGGGCGGTGTCGTGTCAGTGGATTCTACATCACGGGCGGTGTCGTGTCAGTGGCTTCTACATCACAGGGGCGGTGTCGTGTCAGTGCATTCTACATCACAGGGGCGGTGTCGTGTCAGTGGCTTCTACATCACAGAGGTGGTGTCGTGTCAGTAGCTTCTACATCACAGGGGCGGTGTCGTGTCAGTAGCTTCTACATCACAGGGGCGGTGTCGTGTCAGTGGATTCTACATCACAGAGGTGGTGTCGTGTCAGTGGAGTCTACATCACAGAGGTGGTATCGTGTCAGTGGATTCTACATCACAGAGGTGGTGTCGTGTCAGTGGATTCTACATCATAGGGGTGGTGTCGTGTCAGTGGATTCTACATCACAGGGGCGGTGGCGTCTACATCACAGGGGCGGTGTCGTGTCAGTGGATTCTACATCACGGGCGGTGTCGTGTCAGTGGCTTCTACATCACAGGGGCGGTGTCGTGTCAGTGGATTCTACATCACAGGGGCGGTGTCGTGTCAGTGGCTTCTACATCACAGAGGTGGTATCGTGTCAGTAGCTTCTACATCACAGGGGCGGTGTCGTGTCAGTGGATTCTACATCACAGGGGTGGTGTCGTGTCAGTGGATTCTACGTCACAGAGGTGGTGTCGTGTCAGTGGATTCTACATCATAGGGGTGGTGTCGTGTCAGTGGATTCTACATCACAGGGGCGGTGGCGTCTACATCACAGGGGCGGTGTCGTGTCAGTGGATTCTACATCACGGGCGGTGTCGTGTCAGTGGCTTCTACATCACAGGGGCGGTGTCGTGTCAGTGGATTCTACATCACAGGGGCGGTGTCGTGTCAGTGGCTTCTACATCACAGAGGTGGTGTCGTGTCAGTGGATTCTACATCACAGAGGTGGTGTCGTGTCAGTGGAGTCTACATCACAGAGGTGGTGTCGTGTCAGTGGATTCTACATCACAGGGGTGGTGTCGTGTCAGTGGATTCTACGTCACAGGGGCGGTGTCGTGTCAGTGGCTTCTACATCACAGGGGTGGTGTCGTGTCAGTGGATTCTACATCACAGGGGTGGTGTCGTGTCAGTGGATTCTACGTCACAGGGGCGGTGTCGTGTCAGTGGCTTCTACGTCACAGAGGTGGTGTCGTGTCAGTGGATTCTACATCACAGGGGTGGTGTCGTGTCAGTGGATTCTACATCACAGAGGTGGTATCGTGTCAGTGGCTTCTACATCACAGGGGTGGTGTCGTGTCAGTGGATTCTACATCACAGAGGTGGTGTCATGTCAGTGGATTCTACATCACAGGGGCGGTGTCGTGTCAGTGGATTCTACATCACAGAGGTGGTGTCATGTCAGTGGATTCTACATCAAAGGGGTGGTGTCGTGTCAGTGGCTTCTACATCACAGGGGCGGTGTCGTGTCAGTGGCTTCTACATCACAGAGGTGGTGTCGTGTCAGTGGATTCTACATCACAGGGGCGGTGTCGTGTCAGTGGAGTCTACATCACAGGGGCGGTGTCATGTCAGTGGATTCTACATCACAGAGGTGGTGTCGTGTCAGTGGATTCTACATCACAGGGGCGGTGGCGTCTACATCACAGGGGCGGTGTCGTGTCAGTGGCTTCTACATCACAGGGGTGGTGTCGTGTCAGTGGATTCTACATCACAGGGGCGGTGTCGTGTCAGTGGATTCTACATCACAGAGGTGGTGTCGTGTCAGTGGCTTCTACATCACAGAGGTGGTGTCGTGTCAGTGGATTCTACATCACAGAGGTGGTGTCGTGTCAGTGGCTTCTACATCACAGAGGTGGTGTCGTGTCAGTGGATTCTACATCACAGGGGCGGTGGCGTCTACATCACAGGGGCGGTGTCGTGTCAGTGGATTCTACATCACAGGGGCGGTGTCATGTCAGTGGATTCTACATCACAGGGGTGGTGTCATGTCAGTGGATTCTACATCACAGGGGCGGTGTCGTGTCAGTGGATTCTACATCACAGGGGCGGTGTCGTGTCAGTGGATTCTACGTCACAGGGGCGGTGTCGTGTCAGTGGATTCTACGTCACAGGGGCGGTGTCATGTCAGTGGATTCTACATCACAGGGGTGGTGTCGTGTCAGTAGCTTCTACATCACAGGGGCGGTGTCGTGTAAGTGGATTCTACATCACAGGGGCGGTGTCGTGTCAGTGGATTCTACGTCACAGGGGCGGTGTCGTGTCAGTGGATTCTACGTCACAGGGGCGGTGTCGTGTCAGTGGATTCTACGTCACAGGGGCGGTGTCGTATCAGCGGCTTCTACATCACACAGGTGGCGATTGCTGTCATCTGCTTGCTGTCAGTGAATGGTCAGAGGCTAAAAGCCCAGTCCTGTTCCCAGCTGATAATGTGTTATCTTTGCACCTTATCTGTCTGTAAGATCTTTTGTAAGTTTAAAGAGTCAAAACATTTAAATGTTTTTGGGTCCAATGTCCAGACCGGATGCAGTTGTAGCAAACCCTCAGCTGTCATATATTCCATGTGTCTGCTGTGTGTGTCACACCCTCTGACTCCTTGTGCTGCAGACTTTTAAACTTCTCCCTTTTTTCCGGACTCTGTTACTTGTCCTCCTTGTTTTGTGGTGATTTTCCAAACCATTAAAGTCCTGTTATTTCTGTGTCCTCGATGACATCCGGGTGTGTTGTGTTTACAAGACCTCCGTCTGTTGCCATAGAAACCTGCAAAATGGAGACACTCGCCGTACAGTTGAGGATGAAGACAAGAGGCTTTGATGTCTGTCCCTGTGGTCTACGGTGTGTCCAGCAGGATCCACGAGTCTTACAGTTATTGCTGAAAATATTATTTCAAAGACGCAGCTGGTTTCTGGTAATTATCGGATGTTTTCTGATTGTCGATTTTGCAAAAATTGCTGCAAAAAGCAGTATTTTACCGTGATGTGAGAATAGGAGTTTATGAAGGATTAAACAGCGTTACCTCTGTTTTCATCCTTACCAACCAAATTACTACATATGTTACATGATGCAGGCGTGACCCAGGAGTAATCAATGGCAGAGACATAACGGAGGTACCTTGCAGTAGAGGAGTCTACATCCCATGAATGTCCACTTCTCCACTAATGCTATCACTCCCTGTGCAGGTGCTTATAGGAGCAGCAAGGGATTGGTGTCCCTTCTGGTTCCAGTTCGTGGCACGCCCATTGTATTGTCTGCCAGACTGGACGTCTCCTTCATGGTGACTATTAGGTCCCTTTCACACGAGCGAGTTTTCCGCGCGGGTGCAATGCGTGAAGTGAACGCATAGCACCCGCATTGAATCCTGACCCATTCATTTCAATGGGTCTGTGTACATGAGCGTTGTTTTTCACGCATCAGTTCTGCGTTGCGTGAAAATCGTAGCATGTTCTATATTCTGCGTTTTTCACGCAGCCCTGGCCCCATAGAAGTGAATGGGGCTGCGTGAAAAACGCATTGCATCCGCAAGCAAGTGCGGGTGCGATGCGTTTTTCATGGATGGTTGCTAAGAGATGTTGTTTGTAAACATTCCGTTTTTTATCACAAGTGTGAAAAACGCATCAAAACGCATTGCACCCGCGCGGAAAAAACTGAACAACTAAACGCAATCGCAGACAAAACTGACTGAACTTGCTTGCAAAATAGTGCGAGTTTCACCGAACGCATCCGGCCCCAATCCGCAACGCCCGTGTGAAACCAGCCTTAAGTGTCTGTTCAGTGTGTACATAAGGGGGTTTTCATTCCATAATTTGCAGTGTGTACCCTTATTAGTTAAAGCAACTGACCTGTGAAGGCTCAATTATATCAGAATGAAGCTCTCCTATTCAGGATCTGTGTTTATTTGCCAGGGGGATAACCTCTGTGGAGGACCCATCCTTCACTGATGACATCCTGAACCTGAACACTTCTTCTAGTCTCTGGGGAGGACCCAGCCTTCACTGATGACATCCTGAACCTGAACACTTCTTCTAGTCTCTGGGGAGGACCCAGCCTTCACTGATGACATACTGAACCTGAACACTTCTTCTAGTCTCTGGGGAGGACCCATCCTTCACTGATGACATCCTGAACCTGAACACTTCTTCTAGTCTCTGGGGAGGACCCATCCTTCACTGATGACATCCAGAACTTGAACACTTGTCCTGGTCTCTGTGGAGGACCCAGCCTTCACTGATGAAATCCAGAACTTGAACACTTGTCCTGGTCTCTGTGGAGGACCCATCCTTCACTGATGACATACTGAACCTGAACACTTCTTCTAGTCTCTGGGGAGGACCCATCCTTCACTGATGACATACTGAACCTGAACACTTCTTCTAGTCTCTGGGGAGGACCCAGCCTTCACTGATGAAATCCAGAACTTGAACACTTGTCCTGGTCTCTGTGGAGGACCCAGCCTTCACTGATGACATCCAGAACCTGAACACTTGTCCTGGTCTCTGGGGAGGACCCAGCCTTCACTGATGACATCCAGAACTTGAACACTTGTCCTGGTCTCTCTGGAGGACCCAGCCTTCACTGATGACATCCAGAACCTGAACACTTGTCTGACACGGTCCCTCAGGTGACTGATGTCAGGAAATCAAGGAGATTGGCTAAGCGTGGAGGAATCTAACAGCCTCCATTATTTCGCTTAATTCAGTGTTGATAGGGTTAATGACCACTTCCCTTTTCTCAGCTGTTGCTCAGTGGTCATCACTTCTACCCTTTATAATCTCACCCCACACTTCTGACTGTGCGGTTGATAGCTTAATTTGGGTTTGGCTAAGCTGGTGTGAGGTCTCTGGTGTTCCTGTTCTTCCATCTATACAGAAGTTAAGTGTCACATTTGTTTGTGTTTGTTATATTCCCTGTTGTTTGTATCTGGGCCTGAGACAGAGACTTCCATTCGTCCATCTGAGGAGGAATGGGTTGTCTCTGGTCCTAACCTTTTCCAGGGCCTTATAGGGATATTAAGGCCTAGGTATCCTGCATATGAATATTCCTACCTTCAAGGTCTATTCATATTGATAGTTAGGGCCCGGTTTAGGGTTGTCTAGAGGTGACCTGTTTCTTCCCTAGTTTCCAGGTCCAGTTACCGTTCACCTTCCCTCCTGTGTTCAATGTGGATTCCCCCCCCCCCCCACACACTGATCGTGACATTATCAACCGCCACAAAAACCGCCATTTCGTTCAGGTCAGCGCAGCTATGGATCCTATATCTGCACTGGTCGAATAGCTGCAGGGTCTGTCTTTGGAGGTAGCTGACCTCTGTCCAACAGTCTTACGGATTCAGAGACCACAGGCGGCTGGTTCCGGTGGTGGGTACCAGGCCTGACCTGAACCTAAGGTAGCTCTCCTGGACAGATTTTCTGGGGGTAGTGACAATTTCATTTGGTTCAGGGAATTGTGAATTTATACTTTTGGCTGGGGATGAGTGTCAATGTGTGGGTATGATCATTTAATTCCTTAAAGAGGACCTTTCACTACAATAAAAAATCTAAACTAAGCATACAGAAATGGAGAGCGGCGCACAGGGATCTCCCTGCACTTACTATTATTCCTGGGCGCCGCTCCCTTCTCCCAGTATAGGCTCCGGTATCTTCATATTTTCGGCTCAACTGGGAGGAGAAAAAAAAACTCTTAGGCTACGAGCTGAGCGCTGCGATTGGCCAGCGCTACAGCCTGGGAGAAGGAGGCGCCGGCAGGTTCCGGTATCTTCATATTTTCGGCTCAACTGGGAGGAGCCTGCCGGCGTCTCCTTCTCCCAGGCTGTAGCGCTGACCAATCGCAGCGCTCAGCTCGTAGCCTGAGAGTTTTTTTTTTCTCTTGGGCTACGAGCTGAGCGCTGCAATTGGCCAGCACTCCAGCCTGGGAGAAGGAGACGCCGGCAGGCTCCTCCCAATTGAACCGAAAATATGAAGATACCGGAGCCTATACCGGGAGAACGGAGCGGCGCCCAGGGATAATAGTAAGTGCAGGGAGATCCCTGGGCGCCGCTCTCCATTTCTGTATGCTTAGTTTAGATTTTTTATTGTAGTCAAAGGTCCTCTTTAAGGATGATGCACAATCTTGGGCTTTTTCTCTGCCAACCAGATCACCGTCCCTCCAGTCGGTAGCAGTGGCGGATCCAGAGCCTGGTCTCGGGAGGGGCACTTTCAGATTATTTTCTGTCCGCCGCCACAAAACAATGGTGCTTATAGAACAGACTCCACAGTGTAGGCTATATGTGTATAACAATCATATTTCACATGAACACTCAGTTACTTGGCCCTTGGGGGTCTCAGACGCCACTTCCACACTTTGGCCGGGGGCTCGGCGGAGCTGATGTTCTGTTTTATCCTAGATAGATTTCATAATAAGTATTTGGAGAAGGGGCAGAGGGATAGCAGAGCAGGGAGAGGATGGTGCTGCTACTAGGGGGTCATACCATGGGGGGAGTAATAAAGCCCACCATAATGCCCCCAGTAGAAATAATTCTCCTTATAATGTGACAGTGCAAAAAATACCCCCTTGTAATGTCCCCAGTAATAAGAGCCCCTCTGTGCCAGTAATAACAGCCCCCAGTAATAAGAGCCCCTCTGTGCCAGTAATAACAGCCCCCAGTAATAAGAGCCCCTCTGTGCCAGTAATAACAGCCCCCAGTAATAACAGCCCCTCTGTGCCAGTAATAACAGCCCCCAGTAATAAGAGCCCCTCTGTGCCAGTAATAACAGCCCCCAGTAATAAGAGCCCCTCTGTGCCAGTAATAACAGCCCCCAATAATAACAGCCCCTCTGTGCCAGTAATAACAGCCCCCAGTAATAACAGCCCCTCTGTGCCAGTAATAACAGCCCCCAGTAATAACAGCCCCTCTGTGCCAGTAATAACAGCCCCCAATAATAAGAGCCCCTCTGTGCCAGTAATAACAGCCCCCAATAATAAGAGCCCCTCTGTGCCATAAATAACAGCCCCCAATAATAAGAGCCCCTCTGTGCCAGTAATAACAGCCCCCAATAATAAGAGCCCCTCTGTGCCAGTAATAACAGCCCCCAATAATAACAGCCCCTCTGTGCCAGTAATAACAGCCCCCAGTAATAAGAGCCCCTCTGTGCCAGTAATAACAGCCCCCAGTAATAAGAGCCCCTCTGTGCCAGTAATAACAGCCCCCAAGTAATACAGCCCCTCTGTGCCAGTAAATAACAGCCCCCAGTAATAACAGCCCCTCTGTGCCAGTAATAACAGCCCCCAAGTAATAACGAGCCCCTCTGTGCCAGTAAATAACAGCCCCCCATAATAAGAGCCCCTCTGTGCCAGTATAACAGCCCCCAATATAAGCAGCCCCTCTGTGCCAGTAATAACAGCCCCCAGTAATAAGAGCCCCTCTGTGGCCAGTATACAGCCCCCAGTAATAAGAGCCCCTCTGTGCCAGTAATAACAGCCCCCAGTAATAAGAGCCCCTCTGTGCCAGTAATAACAGCCCCAGTAATAAGAGCCCCTCTGGCCAGTAATACCAGCCCCCAGTAATAAAGAGCCCCTCTGTGCCAGTAATAACAGCCCCAGTAATAACAGCCCCTCTGTTGCCAGTAATAACAGCCCCAGTAATAAGAGCCCCTCTGTGCCAGTAATAACAGCCCCCAGTAATAACAGCCCCTCTGTGCCAGTAATAACAGCCCCCAATAATAAGAGCCCCTCTGTGCCAGTAATAACAGCCCCCAATAATAAGAGCCCCTCTGTGCCATAAATAACAGCCCCCAATAATAAGAGCCCCTCTGTGCCAGTAATAACAGCCCCCAATAATAAGAGCCCCTCTGTGCCAGTAATAACAGCCCCCAATAATAAGAGCCCCTCTGTGCCAGTAATAACAGCCCCCAATAATAACAGCCCCTCTGTGCCAGTAATAACAGCCCCCAGTAATAACAGCCCCTCTGTGCCAGTAATAACAGCCCCCAGTAATAAGAGCCCCTCTGTGCCAGTAATAACAGCCCCCAATAATAACAGCCCCTCTGTGCCAGTAATAACAGCCCCCAATAATAACAGCCCCTCTGTGCCAGTAATAACAGCCCCCAATAATAACAGCCCCTCTGTGCCAGTAATAACAGCCCCCAGTAATAACAGCCCCTCTGTGCCAGTAATAACAGCCCCCAGTAATAAGAGCCCCTCTGTGCCAGTAATAACAGCCCCCAGTAATAAGAGCCCCTCTGTGCCAGTAATAACAGCCCCCAGTAATAACAGCCCCTCTGTGCCAGTAATAACAGCCCCCAGTAATAACAGCCCCTCTGTGCCAGTAATAACAGCCCCCAATAATAACAGCCCCTCTGTGCCAGTAATAACAGCCCCCAGTAATAAGAGCCCCTCTGTGCCAGTAATAAGAGCCCCCAGTAATAACAGCCCCTCTGTGCCAGTAATAACAGCCCCCAGTAATAAGAGCCCCTCTGTGCCATAAATAACAGCCCCCAATAATAAGAGCCGCTCTGTGCCAGTAATAACAGCCCCCAGTAATAAGAGCCCCTCTGTGCCAGTAATAAGAGCCCCCAGTAATAACAGCCCCTCTGAGCCAGTAATAACAGCCCCCAGTAATAAGAGCCCCTCTGTGCCAGTAATAACAGCCCCCAGTAATAAGAGCCCCTCTGAGCCAGTAATAACAGCCCCCAGTAATAACAGCCCCTCTGTGCCAGTAATAACAGCCCCCAATAATAACAGCCCCTCTGTGCCAGTAATAACAGCCCCCAGTAATAACAGCCCCTCTGTGCCAGTAATAACAGCCCCCAGTAATAACAGCCCCTCTGTGCCAGTAATAACAGCCCCCAGTAATAACAGCCCCTCTGAGCCAGTAATAACAGCCCCCAGTAATAACAGCCCCTCTGAGCCAGTAATAACAGCCCCTCTGTGCCAGTAATAACAGCCCCTCTGTGCCAGTAATAAGAGCCTCCAGTAATAACAGCCCCCAGTAATAACAGCCCCTCTGAGCCAGTAATAACAGCCCCCAGTAATAACAGCCCCTCTGAGCCAGTAATAACAGCCCCTCTGTGCCAGTAATAACAGCCCCCAGTAATAAGAGCCCCCCTTTGCCAGTAATAAGAGCCCCCCCCCCTTTGCCAGTAATAAGAGCCCCCCCCCCTTTGCCAGTAATAAGAGCCCCCCCCCTTTGCCAGTAATAAGAGCCCCCCCCCTTTGCCAGTAATAAGAGCCCCCCCCTTTGCCAGTAATAAGAGCCCCCCCCCTTTGCCAGTAATAAGAGCCCCACTTTGCCAGTAATAGCCCCCCTTTGCCAATAATAACCGCCCCCAGGTGCCAGTAAAAGTATTGTATATAATGAAAAAAAAAAAACACACATACTTACCTCCATGTCAGCGATGCGATGCAGCCTCTTCTGGCCTGTGTCCCACGCTGTATGGCTCAGGTGGCGCGATAACGTCATTGCGCCGCCTGCGCCGGCCTCTGATAGGCTGCCGGCCTAGTGCCTGCAGCCTATCAGAGGAAGGGAAAGGGACGCGCCTCTCCCTTCCCTGCCGCAGCACAGGCAGGTGTCTGTATCGCTCATCTCCCTGTGCCCAGCCGCCGCCGCCAGCTCGGAGGGGGGGGGGGCAATTGCCCCGTTGCCCCCTTCCCCCCCCGGATCCGCCACTGGTCGTTAGATGAATGTTTTAGAGCCTTGGGTCTTATTTATGATGACACGGATCTTTCAGGCTGAGGCCAAGTTACGTGGTTTACGGCAGGGAGAACGCTCCACGGAGACCTATTGCTCTGAATTTAGGAGATGGACTACGGATACGGAGTGGAACGATCCTGCTCTCCATGGCCAATTCTGTCAGGGTCTCTCTAAGAGGCTGCAGGACGCGTTTGTCTTTCATGAAAAACCGGAGTCATTGGAAGCAGCCATGTCCCTTGCTGTACGTCTGGATAGAGGCCTGAGGGGAGATCTGAAGGTCCTCAGCACGTACCGTCAAACAAGGTGGCTGCTTCCTTTGACACCTGTGGTTACGCCTTGTGAGGAGCCTGTGCAGTTGGGGGGAGCTACCCCTGGGACTGCTGGTAAGAGCTCATATGAAGGGGTCTTGTTGTAATTATTATTTTTATCAATTCTCTTTTTATTGAAAAGGAATATCAGTTACAGTTCAGAATGTGGTAATGTAAAAGCCAGAACATAGTGTACAGAAAACAGACGTGAAGTCCGCATTATGATAATAGAGTAAATAAACTCCAATAAAGCAATACAATCCAAAAAGCATAAACCAATACCATATTATTAGCAGCAGCACAAAGAGATAAAGTAGAAAGCAGAAAAAGTGGGGGCGGGGGAGGGGAAGAGAAGGGCAATGATGTAAGAGAATACATGTTTATGGTTAGATAAACTCATCAATAAAGCATTACATGCAAGTGATCAGAGCGTCTTGTTAGTTACAAACTTCTGAGGTCTTGCTGAGAACACATTTGGTTTAAAATGGTGGAAGAAAATCCGTTACCAGTGTAGACGGTATAGCCCTCTCCAGAGCACTCAACAGACAAATCGGAGCACAAAATTGAAGTTTGATCAATAGTTAGTGTCTACTAGAGAAGGTGATTGGAGCACGTATGACCTGAGGTACCTGAGGTACATATTAAGCCTCTCAGTGGTTTAAAAAAAGGCGGGGGCTGACTATTTATGAAAGCCTCTATATGATCTCCAAGGGTCCCACATCTTTAGAAAGGATGACATTCCCAGTGGGCTAGCTCTTCGAAGCAGTATAGCTGATCTACTTTGTCAGTCTAGGACTGTATAGAGGGAGGTGAGTAACTGAGCGGGCGAGCGGCAGTAATGAGCATGGTGGGGAGGTTGTGTTTAGCCGGAGTGGAGTTGTTAATTGGGCACCATAAAAGTACCAGCTTAGGGTTTAGAAAGAGAGTAGTAGAGCAAATATTATTTATCAGTGTATTCAACTCTTTGCAGAAGGGTTGGATGTGTGGGCAAAGCCACCATATGTGGGAAAATGAACCTGTCCCTGAGCCACATCTCCAGCATTTATCAGATATGAAAGGGTTAATCCTGTGGAGAAACTCTGGGGTTTTGTACCATCTGGTTAGAAGTTTCAATGAGTTTTCCTGTATCCTAATGCATCTATTGAATCCATGTGAGTGGGCTAGAACGAATGCTTTGTCTGGTTCTGTAAGGGAGATAGCGAGTTCTTTTTCCCACGCATCCAGAAAGTACAGTGCGGATGGGGAGGAAGAAAGTAGGGATTTATATGTAAGTGATAACAAACTTCTTGGGAGTTCGGTCTTCTCCAACAGGTGTTCCAACCAAGATTATGTTCTATGAAGTGAACGAGGTAAGGAGAAATGTTTTATGTCTCTGAGAAAAGGAGATGCCTGGACTCTACGGAGGGCCAAGACATCTTCCCAATTGAGTTTGCCACCCTGCAAGATAATATTGTGGAAGAGAATATCTTACAGCATTTATTTTCACCCTTGCCGACAGCCCAAATAAAGGTAAATATCGCTTGGATGCAACTATCTGGTATTCCAAAGCTAGATAGGGCTGCTGACATATAATGCCAGCTCATCCTATCGAGCGTCAGTGCTAAGTAGGGCGAGAGGTGAAATGAGTCTAAGCAGGCGAATGGTATTTTCATTTCCTTGCCTACCTGAAAAAAATCCTACCTGTTCTCTATCAATAATGCTGGGGAGTATACCTTGCAGGCGTTGATTTTGGCCCACCACTTAACGTCCACGTTTAAGAGAGAGAGAGATTGGGCGATAACTCCTACATTCTAGTGGATCTTTTTTATCTTTATAAATCACTGTAACATGTGCTTCTAAGGTCTGTGGCGGTAGGGTGCCCCCGTTTAAAAGGGAATTACAAAGGGATGTAAAGTGAGGTACCAAAGTGCTTTTTTATAATACTGGATGGAAAAGTCGTCCGGTCCTGGACTTTTGCCCAAAGGGATGGAGAGTGGGGTCTGCAAAACCTCCTTTTCTGTGATAGGGGATGTTAGCAGGTTTGTTTGAGAGGCCGATAGCGTAGGTAAGTTGAGAGATGCTAAAAAAGTAGCCGTGAGGCTAGAAATAGTTTTTGGAGGGGTTATGGAGGCCGGTGGTAAATTGTATAAAGCAGCATTAAAATCTTTGAAAGCCTTAGCGATGTCTGGTGTGGAATCTTTAATGGCAGAAATAAATGAGTCGGATTGCTGTTTGGTAAGCATGGCTGACATAAGCCTGTTACCTCTATCACCAGGGGCGTAAGCTTTGAATTTAGCTCGAAGAAGTGTTTTTGCTGATTTGATATTTAGTAGGTTTTTAAGTTCATTATGCAATTTCAGTAAGTCCTGGGCGTTAGTTTTGGCTTTAGACTGTTTGTACGTGATCTCGAGTGTGGATATTTGGGATAGTAAGGTGTCTACGGCAGCTAAACGTTTTTTTAATGTTTTCTCCTAAAGCTATGAGTTCTCCTCTAATTACCGATTTGTGTGCTTCCCACACGATAGAAGGAGAGGTTTGTTCAATCGAATTGAATTTGAAATATTCGTCTAAGGAGTTGTTAATTTGTGTGGCATGTGCTGGATCATCTATTAGTATATCGTTAAGCCGCCAACACCAAGCCTTCCGTGGTAAGTCTTTCAGAAGGATGTGAGATATTTTGGAGCGTGGTCAGAAATCGTGATACTCCCTGTAGTGGCTTTTGTGGCTAGGGCAATATGAGCAGATGTTAAAAATAAATAATCTAATCTGGAAAATGAGGATTTAGCCTGAGAAAAAGGTGTAGTCAATACAGGACGGATTAAACGTTCTCCAGACATCCACTACATTTAAATCTTTCAGAGCTTTCTGTAGACACCCCAGTAGTTTATGAGATATCCATGAGCGTTTGGAGGAGGAGTCTAAGGCTGGATTGATAGGGAGATTTAAGTCTTCGCCTAGAACAACAAAGACCCAGGAGTTTGAGCATCCGAACAAGCCACTGAACTTGCCCCTTGTTGGGTGCATAAAGGTTTGCTGAGGTGATTGGGATATCTGCAATTTTGCCTTTGACAAATAGGTAGCGGCCTTCTGGGTCAGCAAAGGTGGTAGCATGATTGAACGGCAATTGCTTGTGTATAGCAATACTAACGCCTCTGCTGGCAGTGGTGTATGCACTATGAAACCATTGAGAAAACTGTCTAGGCGGCAAATTTGGTATCTTGCCAAGTTTGAAGTGAGATTCTTGAAAGAAGGTGATAGAGACCTTATCTATAGAAAGAAGTTAGAGTATTTGCTAAAAGCCACATTATGGACCGAGGTATAATCTCTACAGAGCACCTGAGATGGAGTAGAACTCCCCTGATCATAGAGTGAGTAGAGTAACATTCAGGAGGGGGGTCTTGTAGAGTACCTGAGGGCCTAGAGAAAGCCATCAGACAAAATTAAAAACCAGGTTAGGTATGACACTGGCTTAACCCCTGCAGTGTAAACAGGGAAAAACATTTATCTGTGGTAATCAGCTGCTATGTGGAGAAGGAATAGACATTATGTCACATTAGAAAAGAAAAACATAAAAACTACAATAACGAAAACAGCAATCAAGTAGCAGCCGCTACTAGAAGGGTCTATGGAAAGACCTAGTCTTCTAAGGTGGTGACATAGATCAGTTACGCAAGGGAGTAATCTGTAGACATCAACGAGGATGCCGAGTAAGTCTTTCCGGAGGCTCCCGGGTAATAATGGAGACTTTAAGGAGGCCATAACTCACTCAGGTAATAGTGTTCGGCAGGCGGTCCCGTTTGGTATTCTCAACTTTTCCCAGAGAAACTCTGTGCCAGGTTTCTCCATGTGGTGGCACAGGGAGCGGGTCTCCTTGATCAGCCGGCATCCAGGAGGGGATGTCAAGAGGGGGTATTCCCAGCGAACCTCATACAGCTTTCAGGTCGGCCGTAGATCTAACGGTCATTTGTAGCCCATTCTTCATTATGGCAAGGCCAAAGGGATGTAGCCACCTTAATGGGGTATCTGAGGCCTTTAGTGCGTCTAATAAAGGACGCAATAAACGACGCTTAGCCAGTGTAGTTATCACCAGGTCTTGAAAAAAATTGGATGTCAGTACCTTCATCTTTGAGATGGTCAGCTTCTCTGCTTGCTCTCAGGAGGTCCACAGTGTCTATATAGCTCAGGAGGCCACAGATGATGTCACGGGTTGGTTCTGAAGGCTTTGGTTTCGGCCTTCGGGCCCGGAGTATCCTCTCAATGACAATTTCCGCTGTACTTTCTGGGCCGATCAGCGAGGAGAAGATTTCCTGAGCCACTGAAGGGAGTGCTTCTGAGGCTACTGACTCTGGGAGGCTTTGTATCCTTAGATTGCACCTACGGCTCTGATATTCCTGGTCCTCCACATGTAGAAGAGTGTCGTTGATCAGCGTTTTGTGAGCTTGTAAGGCATCGCCCACTTGTTCCTCATGTTTTAAGATGGCCTCTGGTTACTTTCCAGGGCCACGACTCTGTGACCCAGGTGGCGTAAGTGTTCCTTAATATCAGTTAAGTCTCTTTTCAGTGGCAAGAGAGCCGAATTAAGTACCTCACGGAGGACAGACCTGGAAAAAGGAGAGCTTCTCCAAGTCGGTCTGCGCTCTGATGCATCCGAGGCACTGCCCGCGTCTGAGAGCTCCTCAGCGTCCGAGTGCTGGGAAGCGCATGGCGCCATCTTGGTTGCACCGGCGGCTCACGATTGAGGCTGTTTCTTGAGAAACTGATCCGTGTCTGGTTGCTTTGATCATGCCGGAGTGGGCTCAGTCTGGTCCTTGGTTCGTTCCTTCCCAGCTTTCCCCATTTGTGCACGATTGTAGCTTATTAGGAGGTTAGAAAGCCAGCTCAGACTAGGAGTGCTGAATCAGGCAGCCATTCAGCAGCGCGGCCAGGTTCCGCCCCCTGAAGGGAGTCTGTTTTTATTGTGAAAAGAAGGCACATTTCGTGAATATTTGTCAGCGTAAAGGTGTAAAAAACAAAACAAAAAAAAACGCTTAATCCCCAAATTACTATTGGTGGTGTGGGTGGGAAGCAAGAAAACTTTTGTCATTTACTAGTAGTAACCGATTTCTCCTGTCTGCCAAGATGGATCTAGAGTCCAAAACTGTGGAAGTAGAGGAATTTATCGACAGTGGGGCCAGGGTGAACCTGATTGATGGACAGTTTGTTCGTATTCATGGGTTGACTACTAGTGCACTTTAGAGAAGTATTTCTGTCTTTGCTATTGATTCTGCACCTCTTACCCAAAAACTCCTGCCGCAGGTGGTAAATGACATCCATTTAAGAGTGGGTGATTTCCATCAGCAATCTGTCTCGTGTTATGTGTTGGAGGGTCTGCCTGCTCCAATGGTGTTAGGTCTACTGTGGTTAAGCAAACATAACCCGACCATCGACTGGTAAGCAAGACAGATTCTCAATTGGAGTGATTTTTGCATGGACAACTGTCTTAATACATCGTTCTCTATGGTTACCACTGACACTGTACCCTCGTTCATTTCAGAATTTTCTAATGTATTTTCTGAGAGTGGTAACCAGGAGTTACCCCCACATCGGGAGTATGACTGTCCCGTCAATCGTATTCCTGGAGCTAAACTGCCCAAATCTCAGTTGTATAATCATTCGGAGCCCGAAAGAAAGGCTATGCAAGAGTATATCACCGAGAGCTTGGCGAAGGGTCATACCAGACCATCCAAATCTCCAGTGGCTGCTGGGTTTTTCTTTGTAAAAAAAAAAAAAAAAAAGATGGTACCCTTAGACCATGTGTGGACTTCCGTGAGCTCAATCATAGTACCATCTGTGATCCTTACCCCCTTCCTTTGATTCTGGATTTGTTTAATCCAATTGTCGGTGCCCAGGTGTTCTCTAAATTGGATCTGAGGGGGGCATATAATCTAGTAACGTTCAGGTAGGTGGATGAGTGGAAGATCGCATTTAATACTCCTGAGAGTCATTTTGAGAAACTGGTCATGCCCTTTGGGTTAAACAACGCTCCAGCGGTTTTTCAACACTTTATCAATGACATCTTTCATCAGGTTTGTTGTATATCTGGATGACATACTAATTTATTCTCCAGACATGGAGACTCATCAGGATCATGTGAGACAGGTGTTACAGATTCTAAGAGAGAATAAATTGTAGGCGAAGATGGAAAAATGTGTTTTTGCTGTTGAGGAAGTGCAATTCCTGGGTTACCTGCTCTCATCCTCAGGTTTTTGTATGGATCCTGAGAAAGTCCGTGTGGTGTTGGACTGAGATCAACACGAAAATCTGAAAGTGCTTATGTGGTTTTTGGGATTTATCAACTGCTACCGTAAATGAATCTTGAACTATTCAACTGTGGTTAAACCTTGAACAGACATGACTCGGAAGGGGTTCGATTTCTCTGTTTGGTCTGAGGCTACATTACAGGCCTTTTCTGTGGTGAAGGAATTTTTTTGCTTCAGCCCGTATTTTGGTGCAACCGGACGTGTCTCAGCCGTTCATTGTAGAGGTTGACGCATCCGAGGTTGGGGTGGGAGAAGTTTTGTCGCAAGGTCCTTTACCTAGTAAATGGCGCCCATGTTCTTTTTTCTCTAAAAAAACTTTCGACTGCTGAACGAAATTATGACGTGGGTAATAGGGAATTGCTGCCCATTAACCACTTCAGCCCCGCTAGGTGAAACCCCCTTCATGACCAGAGCACTTTTTACACTTCGGCACTACACTCCTTTCACCGTTTATCGCTCGGTCATGCAACTTACCACCCAAATGAATTTTACCTCCTTTTCTTCTCACTAATGGAGCTTTCATTTGGTGGTATTTTATTGCTGCTGACATTTTTACTTTTTTTGTTATTAATCAAAATGTAACGATTTTTTGCAAAAAAATGACATTTTTCACTTTCAGCTGTAAAATTTTGCAAAAAAAACGACATCCATATATAAATTTTTCGCCAAATTTATTGTTCTAAATGTCTTTGATAAAAAAAATAATGTTTGGGCAAAAAAAAAAATGGTTTGGGTAAAAGTTATAGCGTTTACAAACTATGGTACAAAAATGTGAATTTCCGCTTTTTGAAGCAGCTCTGACTTTCTGAGCACCTGTCATGTTTCCTGAGGTTCTACAATGCCCAGACAGTAGAAACACCCCACAAATGACCCCATTTCGGAAAGTAGACACCCTAAGGTATTCACTGGTGGGCATAGTGAGTTCATAGAACTTTTAATTTTTTGTCACAAGTTAGCGGAAAATGATGATGATTTTATTTTATTTTTATTTTCTTACAAAGTCTCATATTCCACTAACTTGCGACAAAAAATAAAAAATTCTAGGAACTCGCCATGCCCCTTACGGAATACCTTGGGGTGTCTTCTTTCCAAAATGGGGTCACTTGTGGCGTAGTTATACTGCCCTGGCAATTTAGGGGCCCAAATGTGTGAGAAGAACTTTGCAATCAAAATGTGTAAAAAATGACCGGTGAAATCCAAAAGGTGCACTTTGGAATATGTGCCCCTTTGCCCACCTTGGCAGCAAAAAAGTGTGACACATCTGGTATCGCCGTACTCAGGAGAAGTTGAGGAATGTGTTTTGGGGTGTCATTTTACATATACCCATGCTGGGTGAGAAAAATATCTTGGTCAAATGCCAACTTTGTATAAAAAAATGGGAAAAGTTGTCTTTTGCCAAGATATTTCTCTCATCCAGCATGGGTATATGTAAAATGACACCCCAAAACACATTCCCCAACTTCTCCTGAGTACGGCGATACCAGATGTGTCACACTTTTTTGCTGCCAAGGTGGGCAAAGGGGCACATATTCCAAAGTGCACCTTTCGGATTTCACAGGCCATTTTTTACACATTTTGATTGCAAAGTACTTCTCACACATTTGGGCCCCTAAATTGCCAGGGCAGTATAACTACCCCACAAGTGACCCCATTTTGGAAAGTGGACACCCCAAGGTATTCCGTGAGGGACATGGCGAGTTCCTAGAATCTTTTATTTTTTGTCGCAAGTTAGTGGAATATGAGACTTTGTAAGGAAAAAAGAAAAAAAAAGAAAAATCATCATTTTCCGCTAACTTGTGACAAAAAATAAAAAATTCTAGGAACTCGCCGTGCCCCTCACGGAATACCTTGGGGTGTCTTCTTTCCAAAATGGGGTCACTTGTGGCGTAGTTATACTGCCCTGGCAATTTAGGGGCCCAAATGTGTGAGAAGTACCTTGCAATCAAAATGTGTAAAAAATGGCCTGCAAAATCTGAAAGGTGCACTTTGGAATATGTGCCCCTTTGCCCACCTTGGCAGCAAAAAAGTGTGACACATCTGGTATCGCCGTACTCAGGAGAAGTTGGGGAATGTGTTTTGGGGTGCCATTTTACATATAACCATGCTGGGTGAGAGAAATATCTTGGCAAAAGACAACTTTTCCTATTTTTTTATACAAAGTTGGCATTTGACCAAGATATTTTTCTCACCCAGCATGGGTATATGTAAAATGACCCCCCAAAACACATTCCCCAACTTCTCCTGAGTACGGCGATACCAGATGTGTCACACTTTTTTGCAGCCTAGATGCGCAAAGCGGCCCAAATTCCTTTTAGGAGGGCATTTTTAGACATTTGGATCCCAGACTTCTTCTCACACATTCGGGCCCCTAAAAAGCCAGGGCAGTATAAATACCCCACATGTGACCCCACTTTGGAAAGAAGACACCCCAAGGTATTCAATGAGGGGCCTGGCGAGTTCATAGAAATTTTTTTTTTTTTGCATAAGTTAGCGGATATTCATTTTTTTTTTGTTTTTTTCTCACAAAGTCTCACTTTCCGCTAACTTAGGACAAAAATTTCAATCTTTCATGGACTCAATATGCCCCTCAGCGAATACCTTGGGGTGTCTTCTTTCCGAAATGGGGTCACATGTGGGGTATTTATACTGCCCTGGCTTTTTAGGGGCCCTAAAGCGTGAGAAGAAGTCTGGAATATAAATGTCTAAAAATGTTTACGCATTTGGATTCCGTGAGGGGTATGGTGCGTCCATGTGAGATTTTATTTTTTGACACAAGTTAGTGGAATATGAGACTTAGTAAGAAAAAACAAACAAAAAAATATATATATTTCCGCTAACTTGTGCCAAAAAAATGTCTGAATGGAGCCTTACAGGGGGGGGGGGGGTGATCAATGACAGGGGGGGTGATCAATGACAGGGGGGTGATCAATGACAGGGGGGTAATCACCCATATAGACTCCCGGATCACCCCCCTGTCACTGATCACCCCCCCTGTAAGGCTCCATTCAGACATCCGCATGATTTTTTACGGATCCATGGATACATGGATCGGATCCACAAAACACATGCGGACGTCTGAATGGAGCCTTACAGGGGGGTTATCAATGACAGGGGGTGATCAGGGTGATCAGGGTGATTACCCCCCTGTCACTGATCACCCCCCCTGTAAGGCTCCATTCAGACATCCGCATGATTTTTTACGGATCCATGGATACATGGATCGGATCCACAAAACACATGCGGACGTCTGAATGGAGCCTTACAGGGGGGTTATCAATGACAGGGGGTGATCAGGGTGATCACCCCCCTGTCACTGATCACCCCCCCTGTAAGGCTCCATTCAGACATCCGCATGATTTTTTACGGATCCATGGATACATGGATCGGATCCACAAAACACATGCGGACGTCTGAATGGAGCCTTACAGGGGGGTTATCAATGACAGGGGGTGATCAGGGTGATCACCCCCCTGTCACTGATCACCCCCCCTGTAAGGCTCCATTCAGACATCCGCATGATTTTTTACGGATCCATGGATACATGGATCGGATCCACAAAACACATGCGGACGTCTGAATGGAGCCTTACAGGGGGGTTATCAATGACAGGGGGTGATCAGGGTGATCACCCCCCTGTCACTGATCACCCCCCCTGTAAGGATCCATTCAGACATCCGCATGATTTTTTACGGATCCATGGATCCATGGATCGGATCCACAAAACACATGCGGACGTCTGAATGGAGCCTTACAGGGGGGTGATCAATGACAGGGGGGTGATCAGGGAGTGTATATGGGTGATCACCCGCCTGTCATTGATCACCCCCTGTAAGGCTCCATTCAGACGTCCGCATGTGTTTTGCGGATCCGATCTATGTATCCATGGATCCGTAAAAATCATGCGGACGTCTGAATGGAGCCTTACAGGGGGGTGATCAATGACAGGGGGGTGATCAATGACAGGGGGTGATCAGGGAGTGTATATGGGTGATCACCCGCCTGTCATTGATCACCCCCCTGTAAGGCTCCATTTAGACGTCCGTATGCGTTTTGCGGATCCGATCCATGTATCCGTGGATCCGTAAAAATCATACGGACGTCTGAACGGAGCCTGACAGGGGGGTGATCAATGACAGGGTGGTGATCAATGACAGGGGGGTGATCAGGGAGTTTATATGGGGTGATTATGGGTGATCAGGGGTTTATAAGGGGTTAATAAGTGACGGGGGGGGGGGGTGTAGTGTAGTGTAGTGTGGTGTTTGGTGCGACTGTACTGACCTACCTGAGTCCTCTGGTGGTCGATCCTAACAAAAGGGACCACCAGAGGACCAGGTAGGAGGTATATTAGACGCTGTTATGAAAACAGCGTCTAATATACCTGTTAGGGGTTAAAAAATTCGGATCTCCAGCCTGCCAGCGAGCGATCGCCGCTGGCAGGCTGGAGATCCACTCGCTTACCTTCCGTTCCTGTGAGCGCGCGCGCCTGTGTGCGCGCGTTCACAGGAAATCTCGCGTCTCGCGAGATGACGCATATATGCGTGACTGTGCGCAGGGCTGCCACCTCCGGAACGCGAATCTGCGTTAGGCGGTCCGGAGGTGGTTAAGTTGGCTTTTGAAGAATGGCGTCCCTGGTTGGATGGAGCAATTCATCCTATTACAGTAATTACTGATCATAAGAATCTGGCCTACCTTGAGTCGGCTAAACGACTGAATCTAAGGCAGGCCAGACGCTCATTGTTTTTCAGCAGATATAATTTTATTGTCACCTACCGCCCTGGGGTTAAGAATGTCAAGGTGGATGCTTTGTTGCGCAGCTTTCCTGGGGGGGGGGGGAGAGGGGATTCTAAAGATCCTAGTCCTATGTTGTCTGAATGGGTAGTCATATCTGCCCTATATCGTGATTTTGAGGCTAAGGTGTTGGAGGTCCAAGAGGATGCACCGGACTCTTGTCCACCAGAGAAATTGTTCCTTCAGACTTACAGTACAGACCAAAAGTTTGGACACACCTTCTCATTCAAAGAGTTTTCTTTATTTTCATGACTATGAAAACTGTAGATTCGCACTGAAGGCATCAAAACTATGAATTAACACATGTGGAATTATATACATAACAAAAAAGTGTGAAACAACTGAAAATATGTCATATTCCAGGTTCTTCACAGTAGCCACCTTTTGCTTTGATTACTGCTTTGCACACTCTTGGCATTCTCTTGATGAGCTCCAAGAGGTAGTCACCTGAAATGGTCTTCCAACAGTCTTGAAGGAGTTCCCAGAGATGCTTATCACTTGTTGGCCCTTTTGCCTTCACTCTGCGGTCCAGCTCACCCCAAACCATCTCGATTGGGTTCAGGTCCGGTGACTGTGGAGCCCAGGTCATCTGGCGCAGCACCCCATCACTCTCCTTCATGGTCAAATAGCCCTTACACAGCCTGGAGGTGTGTTTGGGGTCATTGTCCTGTTGAAAAATAAATGATGGTCCAACTAAACGCAAACCGGATGGAATAGCATGCCGCTGCAAGATGCTGTGGTAGCCATGATGGTTCACTATGCCTTCAATTTTGAATAAATCCCTAACAGTGTCACCAGCAAAGCACCCCCACACCATCACACCTCCTCCTCCATGCTTCACGGTGGGAACCAGGCATGTAGAGTCCATCCGTTCACCTTTTCTGCGTCGCACAAAGACACGGTGGTTGGAACCAAAGATCTCAAATTTGGACTCATCAGACCAAAGCACAGATTTCCACCGGTCTAATGTCCATTCCTTGTGTTCTTTAGCCCAAACAAGTCTCTTCTGCTTGTTGCCTGTCCTTAGCAGTGGTTTCCTAGCAGATATTCTACCATGAAGGCCTGATTCACACAGTCTCCTCTTAGTAGTTGTTCTAGAGATGTGTCTGCTGCTAGAACTCTGGGTGGCATTGACCTGGTCTCTAATCTGAGCTGCTGTTAACCTGCGATTTCTGAGGCTGGTGACTCGGATGAACTTCTCCTCCGCAGCAGAGGTGACTCTTGGTCTTCCTTTCCTGGGGCGGTCCGCATGTGAGCCAGTTTCTTTGTAGCGCTTGATGGTTTTTGTGACTGCACTTGGGGACACTTTCAAAGTTTTCCCAATTTTCCGGACTGACTGACCTTCATTTCTTAAAGTAATGATGGCCACTTGTTTTTCTTTACTTAGCTGCTTTTTTCTTGCCATAATACAAATTCTATCAGTCTATTCAGTAGGACTATCAGCTGTGTATCCACCTGACTTCTCCACAACGCAACTGATGGTCCCAACCCCATTTATAAGGCAAGAAATCCCACTTATTACACCTGTCCAAATTTGAGATCTTTGGTTCCAACCACCGTGTCTTTGTGCGACGCAGAAAAGGTGAACGGATGGACTCTACATACCTGGTTCCCACCGTGAAGCATGGAGGAGGAGGTGTGATGGTGTGGGGGGGCTTTGCTGGTGACACTGTTGGGGATTTATTCAAAATTGAAGGCATACTGAACCAGCATGGCTACCACAGCATCTTGCAGCGGCATGCTATTCCATCCGGTTTGCGTTTAGTTGGACCATCATTTATTTTTCAGCAGGACAATGACCCCAAACACACCTCCAGGCGGTGTAAGGGCTATTTGACCATGAAGGAGAGTGATGGGGTGCTGCGCCAGATGACCTGGCCTCCACAGTCACCGGACCTGAACCCAATCGAGATGGTTTGGGGTGAGCTGGTCCGCAGAGTGAAGGCAAAAGGGCCAACAAGTGATAAGCATCTCTGGGAACTCCTTCAAGACTGTTGGAAGACCATTTCAGGTGACTACCTCTTGGAGCTCATCAAGAGAATGCCAAGAGTGTGCAAAGCAGTAATCAAAGCAAAAGGTGGCTACTGTGAAGAACCTAGAATATGACAGATTTTCAGTTGTCTCACACTTTTTGTTATGTATATAATTCCATATGTGTTAATTCATTGTTTTGATGCCTTCAGTGTGAATCTACAATTGTCATAGTCATGAAAATAAAGAAAACTCTTTCAATGAGAAGGTGTGTCCAAACTTTTGGTCTGTACTGTACGTCACAAGGTATTCGAGGAACATCACTGTACGGTGCTTGCTGGACACCCTGGGAGTAGATCCACTGTCGATCTCATCTTGCATAGATTTTGGTGGCCGGCGCTGCGTAAGTGTGTTGAGGACTATGTGTCAGCCTGTTGTACCTGTGCTCGTGCTAATGTGACACATACTCAGCCTTCTGGATCTCTTCTTCCATTGCCCATCCCACCAGACCTTGGACCCATTTTTCCATGGACTTTATCACGGATTTACAGAATTCTTCAGGAAAAAACGTGATCCTGGTGGTAGTTGATCGGTTTAGCAAAATGGTGCATTTTATAGCATTGCCGGCTCTACCTATTGCTAAGTCTCTTGCACAGGTGTTTGTCGATAACATTATAAGTGTGAATGTCCCCAGCACCAATATCACAAGAGCCAAGGTCCCGGTTCTCCCAATAAAAATAAATGGTAGTAAAACTTCAATAAATATGAAGTTAATATACCATCAGTAAATGATTAATAAAATTTGTTAATAGAATTATCTAAAACCAAAAACAGGGGGGGGGGGGGATAAATATATAGATATCAAATACTGGTTCTACCTGGGGCTAGCCCCTCCCATTTGTGGGCAGCCCTCAGGTAATCCTTTTGTGTTTTTTTTTCCATCTATATAAACTTGTAACTATTACTAGTTATTGTGACTACCTGGTAACCTGATGAAGGGGACAGTTTGAGCCCCGACACCGGTTGTTCTACACACTTTTGCTTATTATGTAAATAAAGAAGATCCACCTACAGAGACGTAGGACGTGGTCGGACATGTTTATCCTGTGATCACCACGACTTCTGAGGACTCCTGAGTGTTCACTGATGGCTGTGATGTAGAGTTGTCCTCTCTCGATACCTGGGGATCTCCGACGAGGAGAGAATTTCCACAACCAGTTCCATGGTTATCATTGAGTTTAAAGGGCCAGTCCTGTAAATGCCCTCATGCAGATGAGCTAGCAGGTATAAGTGCACCCTCTGTGTGGACCCTCTAAGGATCCCCAGGAGCCTGCTAGAGCCGCCACTCAGATCAGAGGGTGGATGGGAGAACCGGGACCTTGGCTCTTGTGATGTTGGTGCTGGGGACATTCACACTTATAATCCATGGTCATAAAAGAAGCGTGAGCCCCTACTGAGGTATGTGTGATCAGTTGTACCCATCTTCTGTCTACCTCTGTCAGCAGGGGGGGAAACTATGGACAGACGACCTTTGAAGCTGGATTCTTAGGGCGCCCTCACAAGCGGCAGATACTGTTCCAGAAAGTGAGACAAAATAATTGATATTACTGTGAACGGCGCTTCTAGAAAAGTCGTGTGCTTCCCACCAAAAACAACCCCCGTCCAGACGGATCTGATTTTCAGTTACAGAAATTTTCTGGAACAAAATCTGCGGTGTGTGAAGGCAGCCTGACAAGCCATTTCACATATAGCTTCAGACGTGGCTGGGGATTGACCGATATTGATTTTTTTAGAGCCAATACCGATAATCTGTGAACTTTCAGGCCTATAGCCGATAGTGTATACCGATATTTTATATCTCATAATATATATTATATTAGTTGGTAGTCACTGAGGTGGTGGAAATTTGCATTTGGCAGTAGTATATTATAAATGTAAATTATAAATTAATAAAGCCCTTAGTTGGTAGTCAATTTATAATTTACATTTATAACATACTAGTGCCAAATGCCAATTTCTACCCCCCCCCCCTTCACTGACTTTATTAACCCCTATCAGACCTCGGATCAGCTCTTTATTAACCCCTATCGGACCTCAGATCAGCCCTTTATTTACCCCTATCAGACCTTTATTAACCCCTATCAGACCTCAGATCAGACCTTTATTTACCCCTATCAGACCTTTATTAACCCCTATCGGACCTCAGATCAGCCCTTTATTTACCCCTATCAGACCTTTATTAACCCCTATCGGACCTCAGATCAGCCCTTTATTTACCCCTATCAGACCTTTATTAACCCCTATCAGACCTCAGATCAGACCTTTATTTACCCCTATCAGACCTTTATTAACCCCTATCAGACCTCAGATCAGACCTTTATTAACCCCTATCAGACCTCAGATCAGACCTTTATTTACCCCTATCAGACCTTTATTAACCTCTATTAGACCTCGGATCAGCTCTTTATTAACCCCTATCGGACCTCAGATCAGCTCTTTATTAACCCCTATCGGACCTCAGATCAGCCCTTTATTTACCCCTATCAGACCTTTATTAACCCCTATCAGACCTCAGATCAGACCTTTATTTACCCCTATCAGACCTTTATTAACCCCTATCAGACCTCGGATCAGCTCTTTATTAACCCCTATCGGACCTCAGATCAGCCCTTTATTTACCCCTATCAGACCTTTATTAACCCCTATCAGACCTCGAATCAGCTCTTTATTAACCCCTATCGGACCTCAGATCAGCCCTTTATTAACCTTTATCAGACCTTTTATTAACCCCTATCAGACC
This sequence comes from Bufo gargarizans, assembly GCF_014858855.1. Taxonomy (NCBI): domain Eukaryota; kingdom Metazoa; phylum Chordata; class Amphibia; order Anura; family Bufonidae; genus Bufo; species Bufo gargarizans. Next base: position 82,426 of record NC_058089.1, read on the forward strand.
TCAGATGAATAAAATTAAAAAACTCCTAACCTCTCCTGCGCCGCGGCTCCTCTTCATCTCTGGGTCTGGCGTTTCGCTCCCGTCTTCTCCAGCCCGCGCTGCGCTGTCACCTGACAGCGTGCGGCGTCAGGTGATAGTGCGCGCACTACGTCCTGACGCTGTATGGGGTCAGGACAGTGCAGCACGGGCCCCATCAAAGAAGACCAGGGAGGGTGAGTATTGGAAGCGTTTGCTGCGCTTCTTTTCCGCTCCTGGCACCCGATGAATAATGGTGCACGCTTCCATAATCAGAAGAAAACCTTCAAGCACAGCTCATCCAATTTCAGATATATAGGCAAACATCAGATCCCACTACTACTATTTTCCTCCAGATGTTCCTGTGGGATATCAGAAAATGCACTGATGGTGAAGCGCTGTATTCCTCTACTAATACATATGGTTGTACCCACAAGCGTAATTAGTTATGCTAATAACTACAGCGTCAGGACGTAGTGCGCGCACTATCGCCTGACGCTGCACGCTGTCAGGTGACAGCGCAGCGCGGGCTGGAGAAGACGGGATGCAGGCACATCACACAAAATCAGAGGCTTCGCTTTATTTCTTTTGCTTTCTCTTCTTTTCTCTTCAACGACGCTGTATAAAATATTTAAACCGCCCCAATAGTGAAGCACCGCTTTAAAAACCAGTATAAAATTGGGTTTATTATACTCACAAACATAAAACAGTAACAGGCAATGTAATACAAATATCACAGCAAACAAAAAGTTTAAATGATTCAGCTAAATCGCGTTACAGATTAGGTCAGGTTTAACACAGGAAAGGAACGTGACTTAAAATATACCTTTAATATCAAAGTAATGGGTATTAGTACAAAAAGTACCTATTAGTTAACTATATGTGACGTAATCCCCTAAGGGAAGATATAACTGATAAAGCAACAGGGAAAAAATTAAAGAAAGAGGAAAAAAGAGGATGATCAGGGGATGCTATCCCTGTAATGCCCTAGTCCAGGGGTGTCAAACTCAAATTCTTCGGGGGCCGCATCAGCAGTTTGGTCACCCTCAAAGGGCCGGTCCCGGCCTGACCTGCAAGCGCTGACTGGGGTCACATAGCATTATACTGATTTATTATGCTATGTAACCCTTACAGTTCTGGAATGTGTTGGATAACACTGACATAATGCTGTCAGTGTTATCCAACACATTCCAGAACTGTAAGGGTTACCGTATTTTTCGCCCTATAAGACGCACCGGCCCATAAGATGCACCTAGGTTTTTGAGGAGGAAAATAAGAAAAAAAAAATTTGAACCAAAAGGTGTGCTTTTGGTGGGTTTTGAACTAATTGTGGTCTATGGGTGGCACTGTTATGGAGGATCTGTGGGTGACACTTATGGGGGATCTGTGGGTGACACTTATGGGGGATCTGTGGGTGACACTTATGGGTGATCTGTGGGTGGCACTGTTATGGAGGATCTGTGGGTGACACTTATGGGGGATCTGTGGGTGACACTTATGGGTGATCTGTGGGTGACACTTATGGGGGATCTGTGGGTGGCTCTTATGGGTGATCTGTGGGTGACACTTATGGGGGATCTGTGGGTGGCTCTTATGGGGGATCTGTGGGTGGCTCTTATGGGGGATCTGTGGGTGACACTTATGGGGGATCTGTGGGTGACACTTATGGGTGATCTGTGGGTGACACTTATGGGTGATCTGTGGGTGACACTTATGGGTGATCTGTGGGTGACACTTATGGGGGATCTGTGGGTGGCACTGTTATGGAGGATCTGTGGGTGACACTTATGGGGGATCTGTGGGTGACACTTATGGGTGATCTGTGGGTGACACTTATGGGGGATCTGTGGGTGGCTCTTATGGGTGATCTGTGGGTGACACTTATGGGTGATCTGTGGGTGACACTTATGGGGGATCTGTGGGTGGCTCTTATGGGGGATCTGTGGGTGGCTCTTATGGGGGATCTGTGGGTGACACTTATGGGGGATCTGTGGGTGACACTTATGGGGGATCTGTGGGTGACACTTATGGGTGATCTGTGGGTGACACTTATGGGGGATCTGTGGGTGGCTCTTATGGGTGATCTGTGGGTGACAATTATGGGGGATCTGTGGGTGACACTTATGGGGGATCTGTGGGTGACACTTATGGGGGATCTGTGGGTGGCTCTTATGGGTGATCTGTGTGTGACAGTTATGGGGGATCTGTGGGTGACACTTATGGGGATCTGTGGGTGACACTTATGGGGGATCTGTGGGTGACACTTATGGGGGATCTGTGGGTGACACTTATGGGGGATCTGTGGGTGACACTTATGGGGGATCTGTGGGTGACACTTATGGGGGATCTGTGGGTGACACTTATGGGGGATCTGTGGGTGACACTTATGGGGGATCTGTGGGTGACACTTATGGGGGATCTGTGGGTGACACTTATGGGGGATCTGTGGGTGACACTTATGGGTGATCTGTGGGTGACACTTATAGGTGATCTGTGGGTGACACTTATAGGTGATCTGTGGGTGACACTTATGGGGGATCTGTGGGTGACACTTATGGGGGATCTGTGGGTGACACTTATGGGGGATCTGTGGGTGACACTTATGGGGGATCTGTGGGTGGCTCTTATGGGGGATCTGTGGGTGGCTCTTATGGGGGATCTGTGGGTGACACTTATGGGGGATCTGTGGGTGACACTTATGGGGGATCTGTGGGTGACACTTATGGGGGATCTGTGGGTGACACTTATGGGGGATCTGTGGGTGACACTTATGGGGGATCTGTGGGTGACACTTATGGGGGATCTGTGGGTGACACTTATGGGGGATCTGTGGGTGGCTCTTATGGGGGATCTGTGTGTGACAGTTATGGGGGGGATCTGTGGATGACACATATATAGCATCTTATGCTATGTGTCATCCACAGATCCCCTCCATAAGTGTCCCTGTAGTGAATGACCCTCAATACACGGGCTAGGGGCCGGCATCTGCTTTTATAATGACAGCGGGGCCCGTGCAGTGACTATTCTACTACACGGGCCCCGCTCACTGTATAATCCTATGTCTAATAGTTAATTGTAATTGTATGTAATCGCATAAGGAGCGCTGTGTATTACGGTACTTACAACTACAAGCGCTCGCCGCTCGGTAGGTAGCAGAGAGGAGGCAGGAGGCAGGCCGGGAGGACAGACGCTGGCAGCGTGAGTCATACGTCATGCGCCCACGCCGCCTGCTTCATTCATAAAGTGGGCGGTGTAGGCGCGTGACATATGACTCACACTGCCAGCGCCCAGCCTGCCTCCTCCCTCCTCTCGGCCTACCGAGCGGCGAGTGCTTGTAGTTGTAAGTACCGGTAATACACAGCGCTCCTTATGCGATACACCTGATACAGGAGCCGGGAGGAGCGGGGGCCGCCTGCGGCTACGCGGGCCACATGACGAGGTCTGGCGGGCCGGATTCGGCCTGCGGGCCTTGTGTTTGACAACCGTGCCCTAGTCTGTCCTCAGCCCAGGGTCACCCCCTGACGGTGGAGGTTTCCTGTCCCCGTGCCTAATCCTAGAGCATCCCTGTGAAAGACCCTATCAGAAAGGGATATAACATACAAGTTAGATGTACAAATATGAACTAAGTTCGGCACACCCCAGATAATCGGATGCCAATACTTATGCAAGCAAAAGACCCCCAGTGTAGATATAATAGATGTATACCAAGCTCCCTGTTCTGATATTGGGAAACATCAATCTTGGCTGGATTAATTATGGCCTAAAAAGATCAAAGTTACATGTCACATGAACTGTGCCAGAGATAAAGACACCAGGTGTAGAGAAATCCCAAAGGTGCCTACTTACATTCTGCCAAGAATATGGTTAAATGATGTTCCGAGGGAGCTGGGGAGCGGTCAGGCTCATCTATACCTATTTATAGTGTGCTTTTCCCACGTCCGAAATGATATCTGGATGCCACAGGTGCCTCTTCCGGTGCCATGGAACGCACCACGTGTCTGCATGCCACCCCTGCTGCTTCCGCTGCTGTGGAACGCACCATATTCGGGGAAGGGGCCGCCTAGCTAATTAATAGGTTTGACGCTGCATAATGTACATAGTGCCAGAAGCCTGAATTTGCTGAGGGATGTATACAGGGCGGGCCATTTATATGGATACACCGTAATAAAATGGGAATGGTTGGTGATATAACTTCCTGTTTGTGGCACATTAGTAGATGTGAGGGGGGAAACTTTTCAAGATGGTTGGTGACCATGGCGGCCATTTTGAAGTCGGACATTTTGAATCCAACTTTAGTTTTTTCAATAGGAAGAGGGTCATGTGACACATCAAACTTATTGGGAATTTCACAAGAAAACAATGGTGCGCTTGGTTTTAATGTAACTTTATTCTTTCATGAGTTATTTACAAGTTTCTGACCACTTATAAAATGTGTTCCATGTGCTGCCCATTGTGTTGGATTGTCAATGCCACCCTCTTCTCCCGCTCTTCACACCCTGATAGCAGCACCGCAGGAGAAACGCGAGCGCAGGCTTCCAGTGTCCGTAGTTTCAGCATATGCTGTGAAGATACGAGATGTGCAGCACCTGAAACTACGGACACTGGAAGCCTGCGCTCGCATTTCTCCTGCGGTGCTGCTATCAGGGTGTGAAGAGCGGGAGAAGAGGGTGGCATTGACAATCCAACACAATGGGCAGCACATGGAACACATTTTATAAGTGGTCAGAAACTTGTAAATAACTCATGAAAGAATAAAGTTACATTAAAACCAAGCGCACCATTGTTTTCTTGTGAAATTCCCAATAAGTTTGATGTGTCACATGACCCTCTTCCTATTGAAAAAACTAAAGTTGGATTCAAAATGTCCGACTTCAAAATGGCCGCCATGGTCACCAACCATCTTGAAAAGTTTCCCCCCTCACATCTACTAATGTGCCACAAACAGGAAGATAATATCACCAACCATTCCCATTTTATTAAGGTGTATCCATATAAATGGCCCACCCTGTAGATTAGAAATAGAGTATTTTAATAGTCATACATTGCTAATATAGATTATTATACCAATATAATAAGAAGGGGTATAGTATTGAAATACTTTGGGCTAAGATAAGGCGAATCAATAAATATCGCCTTTTAAACATGATGCTTTTCACATCGATGAGACCAGTCACGGGTCAATCAGCCTTTGCTGACCATGAGATTTACCAGGAGAGACACATTTGTATGTCAAGTTTTCAATTAAATAAAGCAAGTGAATGTGAGTCTTTCATTTAAACCACCAGGTGACTGGGAGCTGAACCAGTAGATCCACTCCGTCTCCTTCTGGAGGATTTTCCTATCCCAGTCACCTTTTCTCGGAGGGGGGGGGGGGGGGGGGGGACAGTTTTAAGGGTCGCTCAGGGGATAGACTTCAAATCTCCATTGCGGTGTTCATTAATGTGGTTGGCCACAGGGCTGTCGTTTAATTTGACGGTGTCATTGATGCGCTCACAGACTCTCCTCCTGAGCTCTCTCTTGGTTTTGCCAATGTAATCCTTTGGGCAGGTACACTGGCAAATATAAACGACACCCATGGGCCTACAATTAATAAAATCCCTGATGGTGTAAGATCTTTGAGTAACTGAACATACCACGATTTTAGTTTTCTTGATATAATTGCAGGCTTTACATAAACCACATCTGAACATCCCCACTGGCTTTCTATCCAACCAAGTACCCTCTTTTTTGGGACCCACGTAGTGGCTGTGGACTAAACGATCCCGTAGGCTTCTGCCCTTTCGATAGGTAATCTGAGGGTATTCATTAATGGCACCTGAGTTCAGGGTCCATGGTAAGGATAGGCCAGTAACTGCGGAGGGTGGATAGAACTTCCTTATTGGCGGTGTCAAATGTGGATCTAAGACAAATTAATTTGTTGTCTTTTCTGTCTTTTAATTTGGGGACAAGAAGATTTTCCCTATTACTTGACTCCACATGTTGGAAGGCATCTCTCTAAAGACGCTGTGGGTAACCCCTCTGTGTCAATCTGTTCTTCAGTTTTTTTGACTCCCTATGAAAATTCAACAGGGAAGAAGAGTTCCTACGAGTCCATAGGTACTGACCCCTGGGAATTCCTCTCCTAACTGCTGGTGGATGATGACTACTCCAATGCAGTATATTGTTGGTGGCTGTTGGGTTCTGAAAGCCTGACGTGACTAACATGTCGTCAACCTTAACCACTTCCACATCCAGAAAGGTGATTCGTTCTGACTGAATTTCAGAGGTGAAGCTCAAACCAATTTCATTATGGTTGAGTGTATTGGTGAATCTACTGAAAATATCTCTATCCCCAACCCATATCAGGAAGATATCATCAATATAACGGATATAGAATGTGATGTTATCATTCCACCAGCATTGTTGGTCGGGGAAGACATATTTATCTTCCCACCAGCCCAGGAGGCTCCCCATTGCTGTCCCCTGAGCTGGTGATAGTATGATCTGTTATAAAGAATAAAATTGTGAGTTAGAGTGAATTCAAGTAAACGTAAGATAAAGTCATTGTGGATATGACATTGTGAAGCTCTGGCGCTAAGGAAATAAGATGTTGCTGCCAACCCTTTTTCATGGGGAATCGAGGTATAGAGAGAGTCAACGTCTATACTTGCAAGAAGGTTAGATGGCTCAATGGTTATGGTCTCAATCTTCTGAAGGAAGTCCATCGTATCTCTTGTGAATGATGGTAAAGACCAGACAAAGTCTCTCAGGACTTTGTCCAGATAGATCCCACAATGGTGTGTTAACGAGTCAACCCCAGACACAATGGGGCGACCCTTTAGGGGATGTAACCCCTTGTGCACCTTGGGTAGGCAATGGAAGTTGGCGACTTGTGGATATTTGGGGAGTAAAAACTCCAACTCGGACTTCCTGGTGACTCCCTGTTCAAAACCCCAGGTGGGTATGATACTATAACTTTTCTTGTCATGTAACAAGCCACGGCACATTTTTGGGTATTTGTTATGATCCAGTACACCCAGGTTTCCACCCTTGTCAGAGGGTTTTATTATGATATGGTTATTTTTCTCTAGATTCTGGAGTGCTGATAATTCAACATCACTCAGATTTTGAGAAACCTGTTGATTTATTCTTAAACGTTCAAGATCAGATACAACTAAACGTAGAAAGATGTCAATATGCTCCGAGTTAAGGGGTGGGGGTAATCTCGTACTCACTGGATGTAACTCAGTAAACGGTCCTTTACCTGGTGTCTGGCTCCTTCCTCCCATAAATACATGAGGCTTTGTAGGTCAGGGAAATCTTCAGTTTCAATCCCTAAATCAATACGTTTTTTTTATTTGTGTTTTGAAAAAACTTGTGCCATTTTAATGTTATACAAAAAAAATTAAGGTCCTTAGCCCATGTGAAAATATTATATTTTGTGGTGGGTACAAAAGACAAGCCTCTTTTTAATAAACTGATCTCAGTCGGTCAGAATGTGATTAGATAAATTGGTAATCTGCAAACTATCTGTCAGATGCGATTGTAGGTGTTCTTTGTCCGATCCCTCAAGTGATGAGAGACCGGCTTGTCGGCTAAAAAAGAATTGGAAAAGGCAGGAGTTGGTGATGGTGATGGCGGTGCAGACATGGGCGCAGAGACGTGAGTTGGTGCCCCTGTGTATGAGGCATCGGTAGAGGAGGGTGCATATGATGTTGCTCTTGTATCTGCCCCAGTTTTGCCATCTCTGGCCCGATCGTCGCCTTCCTGGATTAAATCCACCTCTATAAAGCCTCTGGTTTTAGGAACAATGGCTGACTCGTAAAGCCTGCAATTATATCAAGAAAACTAAAATCGTGGTATGTTCAGTTACTCAAAGATCTTACACCATCAGGGATTTTATTAATTGTAGGCCCATGGGCGTCGTTTATATTTGCCAGTGTACCTGCCCAAAGGATTACATTGGCAAAACCAAGAGCGTTCAGGAGGAGAGTCTGTGAGCGCATCAATGACACCGTCAAATTAAACGACAGCCCTGTGGCCAACCACATTAATGAACACCGCAATGGAGATTTGAAGTCTATCCCCTGTGCGACCCTTAAAACTGTCCCCCCCCCCCTCCGAGAAAAGGTGACTGGGATAGGAAAATCCTCCAGAAGGAGATGGAGTGGATCTACTGGTTCCGCTCCCAGTCACCTGGTGGTTTAAACGAAAGACTCACATTCACTTGCTTTATTTAATTGAAAACTTGACATACAATCTATATTAGCAATGTATGAAAATTCTCTATTTCTAATCTATACATTCCTCAGTAAATCAGGCTTCTGGCACTGTGTACATTATGCAGCGTCAAACCTATTAATTAGCTAGGCGCCCCTTCCCCGAATATTTGGCACCGCATTACTGGACTTCGTCATGCGCATTAATCGCACTTTATTGTAACTTCCGGATCGCATACAGTCACCTTATGCGCTCCATGGTGCCTTCCACAGCAGCGGAAGCAGCAGGGGTGGCATGCGGACACGTGGTGCGTTCCATGGCACCGGAAGAGGCACATGTGGCATCCAGATATCATTTCGGACGTGGGAAAAGCACACTATAAATAGGTATAGATGAGCCTGACCGCTCCCCAGCTCCCTCGGAACATCATTTAACCAGATTCTTGGCAGAATGTAAGTGGGCACCTTTGGGATTTCTCTACACCTGGTGTCTTTATCTCTGGCACAGTTCATGTGACATGTAACTTTGATCTTTTTAGGCCATAATTAATCCAGCCAAGATTGATGTTTCCCAATATCAGAACGGGGAGCTAAGTATACATCTATTATATCTACACTGGGGGTCTTTTGCTTGCATAAGTATTGGCATCCGATTATCTGGGGTGTGCCGAACTTAGTTCATATTTGTACATCTTTGAAACATCTTTTGTTCATCTAAGGCCGAATGCACACGGCCGTGAGCGGTCCGTGGAACCGCTGGATTCCTGCTGAGAGCAGGAGCGCATGGCGTCACTGGTTGCTATGACGCCGTGCGCTCCCTGCTGCCGCCACAATACAGTAATACACTGGTATGATCTATACCAGTGTATTACTGTACTCGACATATACCCGACTAACAGGGAAAAGGGGTCACAAACACTAGGTATAAAGCCGCATAAAGATGGGAGAGCTGCAGCGTTAAAGCCTGCCCATCACAGCTGGTGATGCCACTGAATGCACTGCCGGGCGGAAACTAAAGACTAAAGAGCCCGTGCCCTGCACGATTTAACGCAGGGCGAGGGAGCGCATTGGAGCATAAGATGCTTCGAAAATAAGGGTATGTCCGGGTTCAGCTCTGAACCTGGACAACCCCTTTAAATAATTCCCCTCATGGATAAATAATAGCCACCGCTGTTTTTTGTTGTTGATTTTAAAAAACAAAGCCCCCTCACCTCATCCACTTGCTCGCGCTGCAGCAGTCTCTTCTCTCTTCACAGAGCGGCGATGTGCGCGACGACGTCACTGAGCGCTCCCACATAGTTACGTCACCGCGCACATCGCAGGTCCTGCTCAATGAAGAGAGGAGAGACTGCCACAGTGCGAGCAAGTGCATTAGCTGAGGGTTTTTGTTTTAACCCCTAATTGGCCACATAGATAAAGTGTTGCTTGTATCAGTGGTTCGGAGACAGCAAATAGCTTTGAATTCAATCTTCATTTTACCAGTGGTGCAATCTCCTAACATTTCTTGCTTATTGCAACGTTTCGGGCCCAGTTCGGTGCCCTTTGTCAAGCTATAACAATACAATTAAAAATACATCAATATAGACATCAACTCACGTGTGGTAATTCATCAACAGTATTTCTCACTTAATTTTTGATACACATCATTTGATTGAAAGAAGGAGACATCTCCGTGCTAATCACAGGGCCACACTTCTATGCCATTGACGTACACGATTAAACGGAAAGAAGGCAGAGAATTAGAGATGTGACATGATTAGAAAGCATCATAATGTCATGGTTACACTGCATGTCATAATGACAGAAATGGTTAGCTGGCTAGTCCTCCGGGAGAGGGTAGCCATTACCCGGCTCCTGTATGGTCACTATGTTCTCCACTATGTTATTCAAGGGGGACAGTGAGCAATACTCATGTGCACGGCACACACAAAACCAGGCGCCATATAGTTAAGATGCAAGGCCCCTAAACAGTGTAGGCAAACGTACAGGGCTATGAATATATCCCATCAGTGGTCCCAATATAATTACCTGTGAGGCCGGTCATATCATTTCCACGGCCTGCAGTGGAGGCATGGCGTACATGGGAGGCGGAAGCAGAGGGCAGTGCGCCGGAGTTCGGCGCATGCGCTCTGGATCTAGTGGCGCCATACTGGTGCTGTATGGGAGCAGTGGGTGCATGCCCAATAGTGTCAAAAATGCACAGGGCCATCTTGGAAACTGGAAATATTGATAGTTCACAGATATTGCTGTACAGTGCCATTGAGGACGGTATGCCCACTGATTTTGCAGCACTCATGTTGTCTTCTTTTGGCACTTTGGTGATAATAATCGTTCTTTGGGGTGCTTCTGGTTTTGTGTATCAAATATATGTGCGTCATGCGTATAATCATGGGTTAGGGATGCCAATATCTCCTGGGAGTATATACTATACCCAATAGCCGCAATATATCCGACAATAGATGCTGATTGAGGGTTGTCTATAGTTAAGGTTCTACTTGGAATCATGGGACTATGCTGCATGGGATGGACCTATTGGAGACAACATAAAAAGGCGTAGGAGTCAGAGTACTGAACATTATAAAACTAGATACATTTATAGTCCTTGTTTAGGCCTCCAGGGCCCAAAGTACCCAAACGGCGTATCCATTGCAGATAAAGTGTGCCCGTTTTTAATGGCCGTTAGATGGGTGCACTGCTGTCAATCGGCCGTTAAAAAACGGTCCCATTGATTTCATGGAAACGGCCAAAAATAGGACATGTCCTATTTTTGGACGGAAGCTATTCACTGGCCGTAAAAATAATGGCCATGATGTGAATAGCCCCATAGACTTTCATTGGTGCTAAAAATGGCTGCGTGACGGCGTGTTACTTAGACGGCCGCGTGACGGCGTGTTACTTAGACGGCCGGGAGACGGGGTGTTACTTAGACGGCCGTGTGACGGCGTGTTACTTAGACGGCCGTGTGACGGCGTGTCACTTAGACGGCCGTGTAACGGCGTGTCACTTAGACGGCCGCGTGACGGCGTGTTACTTAGACGGCCGTGTGACGGCGTGTTACTTAGACGGCCGTGTGACGTTGTGTTACTTAGACGGCCGTGTGACGGCGTGTTACTTAGACGGCCGGGAGACGGCGTGTTATTTAGACGGCCGCGTGAAGGCGTGTTACTTAGAAGGCCGCGTGACGGTGTGTTACTTAGACGGCCGCGTGACGGCGTGTCACTTAGACGGCCGCGTGACGGCGTGTTACTTAGACGGCCGCGTGACGGCGTGTTACTTAGACGGCCGCGTGACGTTGTGTTACTTAGACGGCCGCGTGACGGCGTGTTACTTAGACGGCCGCGTGACGGCGTGTTACTTAGACGGCCGCGTGACGGCGTGTTACTTAGACGGCCGCGTGACGGCGTGTTACTTAGACGGCCGCGTGACGGCGTGTTACTTAGACGGCCGCGTGACGGCGTGTTACTTAGACGGCCGCGTGACGGCGTGTTACTTAGACGGCCGCGTGACGGCGTGTTACTTAGACAGCCAGGTGACGGCGTGTTACTTAGACGGCCGCGTGACGGCGTGTTACTTAGACGGCCGCGTGACGGCGTGTTACTTAGACGGCCGCGTGACGGTGTGTTACTTAGACGGCCGTGTGACGGCGTGTTACTTAGACGGCCGTGTGACGTTGTGTTACTTAGACGGCCGCGTGACGGCGTGTTACTTAAACGGCCGTGTGACGGTGTGTTACTTAGACGGCCGTGTGACGGCGTGTTACTTAGACGGCTGCGTGACGGCGTGTTACTTAGACGGCCGCGTGACTGTGTGTTACTTAGACGGCCGCGTGACGGTGTGTTACTTAGACGGCCGCGTGACGGTGTGTTACTTAGACGGCCGCGTGACGGCGTGTTACTTAGACGGCCGCGTGACGGCGTGTTACTTAGAAGGCCGCGTGACGGTGTGTTACTTAGACGGCCGGGAGACGGCGTGTTATTTAGACGGCCGTGTGACGGCGTGTTACTTAGAAGGCCGCGTGACGGCGTGTTACTTAGAAGGCCGCGTGACGGTGTGTTACTTAGACGGCCGGGAGACGGCGTGTTATTTAGACGGCCGTGTGACGGTGTGTTACTTAGAAGGCCGCGTGACGGCGTGTTACTTAGACGGCCGCGTGACGGCGTGTTACTTAAACGGCCGTGTGACGGTGTGTTACTTAGACGGCCGTGTGACGGCGTGTTACTTAAACGGCCGTGTGACGGTGTGTTACTTAGACGGCCGTGTGACGGCGTGTTACTTAGACGGCCGCGTGACGGCGTGTTACTTAAACGGCCGTGTGACGGTGTGTTACTTAGACGGCCGTGTGACGGCGTGTTACTTAAACGGCCGTGTGACGGTGTGTTACTTAGAAGGCCGCGTGACGGCGTGTTACTTAGACGGCCGCGTGACGGCGTGTTACTTAAACGGCCGTGTGACGGCGTGTTACTTAGACGGCCGTGTGACGGCGTGTTACTTAAACGGCCGTGTGACGGTGTGTTACTTAGACGGCCGTGTGACGGCGTGTTACTTAGACGGCCGTGTGACGGCGTGTTACTTAGATGGGCGTGTTACTTCGACGGCCGTGTGACGGTGTGTTACTTAGACGGCCGTGTGACGGTGTGTTACTTAGACGGCCGTGTGACGGCGTGTTACTTAGACGGCCGTGTGACGGCGTGTTACTTAGACGGCCGTGTGACGGCGTGTTACTTAGACGGCCGTGTGACGGCGTGTTACTTAGACGGGCGTGTTACTTCGACGGCCGTGTGACGGTGTGTTACTTAGACGGCCGTGTGACGGCGTGTTACTTAGACGGCCGTGTGACGGTGTGTTACTTAGACGGCCGTGTGACGGCGTGTTACTTAGACGGCCGTGTGACGGCCATGTGAAGTCCGGGTTTGGGTCTGGGTACCAAACATGGCGTTTTTTCTCACGCACGTGCAAAACGCATTAAAACGCTTTGCACTCGCGCAGAAAAATTGTGCATTTTGCCGCAACGCACCCGCATCTTATCGGACCCTCACACGCCACGCTCGTGTGAAAGAGGCTTAAGAGCAGAGAGACTATGGAGCTCTCCCCTCCAGGAGGTGCAAATGCCTTTCCTGAAAGATATAATATCACAAGTTTATGGGATTTAGGGCTCGTTCACACGACCGTTGCCCCTCCGTGCCTGTGCTGTGTACCGCAAATTGCCATGGGCCAGCCAGCCACATGTGGACCACGGACCCGGGATCCATGCGTTCCGCAAGTTCTATCTTTTTGTGGTGTGGTGGCATGGAACGGAACCCCACTCCGTAGTGCTTCTGTGGGGTTCCATTTCCGTTCCCATTCAAGTGAGTGGGTCCGCATCCATGACGTGGAATGCACACGGCCGGTGCCCCAATACGGCAATGGTCGTGTAAACGAGCCCTTAGGGCTTATGCACACGAACCTATTTTCTTTCCGCTTCGTTCCTTTTTTTTGGGGGACCATGTGCAGAACCATTCATTTCAATGGGTCCGCAAAAACAAGGGAAGGTACTCCATGTGCATTCCGTTTCCGTATTTCCGTTCCGCAAAAAAGTAGTGCATGTCCTATTATTGTCCGCAAATCATGGTCCAAGACCCCATTAAAGTCAATGGGTCTGCAAAAAATGCAGAACGCACACGGAACACATCCTGTCATCCATATTTCATCCGTGTTTTGCGGATCCATACTGTAGAAATGCTACGCCCAGCCCATATTGCTCATGTGTTTGGTGATTAATAAGTTACTGTTTCAGTTTCCGATCCACAAAAAAAGGATCAAATACGGAAACGATCCGGATATGTTTTGTGCAATAACGGAACGGAGGAGGGCTTAAATCACATAAAAAAAAACCTCAGATGCGGATCCATGAAAAACTGGACCGCAAAACAACAATGGTCGTGTGCATGAGCCCTTAGGCCCCTTTCACACGAGCGAGTATTCCGTGCGGGTGCAATGCGTGATGCGAACTCCCAAGATGTACACTTGCTTAGCTGTTCTGAGAACTCTATAGAAATGAATGGAGCATGCTGGGAGTCGTGGTTTCAGCCATCACTGCGCGGCTAGATGAACCTGTGCCTTGTGATTGTACCGGACTTATGTGTGACGGGGGCGTCACTGGGAAATAAAAACGGAAATTGTATTCACTTGATTCATTACTGAGGGCTCATGCACATGACCGTTGGATGTTCTGCAGTCAGCATTTTGCAGAACTGAATGGCCAATCGCTAACAGGACAGTCCTATCTTTGTCTGTAATGCCGATAATAGGACACGTTCTATCATTTTGTGGACAGACATACGGACACACAGAATGCACACTGTTTTTTGCGGACCCATTGAAGTGAATTGTTTTGCATATGGGCTGCAAAAAAAAAAGGAACAGACGCGGAAGAAATTTTTTAGTGTGCATGAGCCCTAAAAATGAGAGCTTTCCAGGCACGGAGCCCCCCCCCCCCCCCCCCCCACCGACTGAGGAAGGACCAGAAGTAAATACGGAGCCCCAGTGGATGTGGGCATGGTAGACCATTAGACCAGTGTTGGGGGCCCCTTATTAGGTCAGATCCTGGGCCCCTGGAGGGTCGTCGGCTGGACATGACGTGATCAGTAGCTGCAGGTTCTGCGGTTTACACTGGGATTAACTCCTGATTGTCCGTTTGCTCAGGAAAAGGACGATCTGTTTAGACGCCTGAAGTTTTCACAGTAAATATTGGCGGTCAGATAAGAATGTGTCCTGCGGGGACCGGTCCCTGCCAAACCAAGGACGCGTCAATTTTGACGTAAATTTGTTTTCCCTTAGTCCTAACAGCAGCACAAGTGGGGTATTTGCCCCTGTGAAGCTGGTCAGGACAGGCGGAATTTTAATGAACAAAAATTTCTGCCTAAGTATCCTAATTAACAATTAGTTAATTAAGCCCCTACCCCATATAACCCGGCCCCAACTGGACGGGGTTGCTTTATAACAAGTAAATGACAAAAAAATCATACAAGGGGAGGGAAATTTGTGTGCTGCTGTTAGGACTAAGGGAAAACAAATTTACATCAAAATTGACGCTTCCCTTACGTCCTAACCAGCAGCACAAGTGGGGAAGTAGCAAGAACCTCACCCAAATTGGGAGGGCTCCCTACTCCCCTCTCAGGAGAGGGCGGCACTTAAAACGGATTGTCCAAAGGCCATTCCCTCCGTCTGTCTAGTCTCTAGACGATAATGCGAAATGAAGGTGTTCAGAGAACTCCAAGAGGCGGCTGCACAAATCTGATCCAGGGGAATCAGTTTCTTCTCCGCATAAGAGGTGGATACAGCCCTGGTAGAATGGGCGGAGACAAAGGAAGGAGGCGTCAAGTCTTGGGACAGAAAGGCCAGACGGATTGCCTCTTTAATCCACCTACTCAGAGTGGGTTTTGAGGCCTTCAGGCCCCTGTTTTTCCCTGCATAGGACAGAAGGAGGTTTTCCGATCTTCTAAATTCGCCTGTTCTGTCCAAATATATTCTAAGACCTCTTGAAATGTCCAATGTACGGAGCCTTTCCTCCTCGGGAGAAGTTGCAGCCGGTGAAAAGGTGGGCAGACATATTGTCTGATTAATATTAGAAAAAGTAGGAACCTTTGGTAAAAAGGTTGGTAAAAACCTTAACAGGACCTTGTCCTGAAGGATTTTTAAATAGGGCTCAGAAGCCCCCAGAGCCTGAAGTTTCCCAACTCTCTTAGCTGATGTGATAGCCAGTAGGAATGTGATCTTTAGGGATAGGAACCTCAAGTCCACTTCATTCAAAGGCTCAAAAGGGGGGACACATAACCCTTTTAGAACCACCGATAAGTCCCACTGTGGGATTGGTCTCAGGACTCTGGGTTTAAGTCTTTCGGCTCCCTTCAGGAACCTCTTGATTAGGGGGTCCTGAGAAATCGGTCTGCCAAGGCATGCCGATAAGGCAGAGACGTGAGCTCTGAGAGTAGATGGGCTTAGACCCTTGTCTAGACCATCCTGTAGGAATTGTAGAATAGCGGAGAGAGGAGGGTCTGAGGCAACTACCTCTCTGTTATTGCACCATTGCAGGAATATTCTGTAGATTCTGGAATACTTCTTGCTTGTAGATTCCGCTCTGGAGTGAGAGATTGTTCTCAGGACCTCCACAGATAACCCTCTAGCTTCTAGAAGGGACCTGTCAATCTCCAGGCTGTCAGATTGAGTCTCCTCAGATCTAGACAGGGACCTGTGTCCTGATACACAAGGTCCTGTATTAGGGGAAGTCTCCAATAATTGCCCTGACTCATCTTCATGAGCTGGGTGAACCAAGACCTCTTTGGCCAGAATGGCATGATGGCAACCACCGAGGTCTGGTCTTGCTTGATCTTCATCAATACCCTCGGTATCATGGAAATTGGAGGGAAGATGTATGCCAGCCTGAACCTCCATGTTATGGACAGAGCGTCTATCGCTACCGGGTTGTCCTCCCTGTAAAGGGAACAGAACCTGCTCACCTTGGCGTTCAATCGGGTAGCCATCAGGTCGATTTCCGGCGTGCCCCACCGCTGGACAATCATAGAGAAGATGTTCTCGTTCAGGGACCACTCCCCTGGAACTGGTAGACCCCGACTCAGGCGATCTGCCAGTACATTGAGATCCCCTCTGATATGGACTGCCATTAGGTGGGATAGATTGATCTCTGCCCAAGAAAGAATAGAACCCGCCTCCCTCAGGAGGGTTAGGGACTTCGTCCCTCCCTGTCTGTTTAGGTAAGCGACCACAGAAGTGTTGTCTGTTCGGACTCTCACCGCCTGACCGCGGATGAGAGGAGCAAAATGAAGGAGGGCTAGTTTGACCGCTCTCAGCTCTCTCCAGTTGGATGAGAGTATTTTCTCCTGGGGATTCCAAGTACCCTGTACTGGATTGTCTTCCAGATGGGCCCCCCAGCCCAGCAGAGAAGCGTCCGTGGTCAAGGTGATCCAACGAGGTTGGATCAGAGACCTCCCATCCTCTAGGTTCCTCCACCACTTGAGCGAGGAACGGACTTCTACCGACAGGGAGTGCATCCTGTCTAGGTCTTTGGGCTTGCGAGTCCAAGCTGCTAAGACCTCCTCCTGAAGAGGGCGTAAGTGCTATAAGGCCCACGGAACTGCCTCTGCAGATGCTGACATGTGGCCTAACATCCTCATAAGAACCCTTATGGAGACTCGTCTGGGTGGTATAAGAGACTGTGCGGCTTTTATTACTTTGTCCCTCCTTTGAGGGGACAGGTATAGGGTCATCAGTTGTGAATTGATCACAAAGCCCAAGAACGTTCTCGTGGTTGACGGAACTAAGTGCGACTTGTCCCAATTTATCAACCACCCCAGACCCTGGAGAATCTGGAGAGCTTGTTGAAGCTGACTCTGCAGGACGTCTGCGTTTGCGGCTTTTAAAAGCCAATCGTCCAGGTACGGTACGACTTCTAGCCCAAGGAGTCTTAAATGGGCGACCACAGGAGCCACTACCTTTGTGAAGGTGTGCGGAGCTGAGGATATGCCGAAGGGCAATACAGCAAACTGGTAGTGCTTCACTACCCCTTGCAAGGCCACAGCAACTCTGAGATATTTCCTGTGTGCTGGGCAGATGGGAACATGAAGGTAAGCATCCTTCAGGTCTATGGTTACCATCATATCTCCTGGGTTCAGGATGTTTAAGACAGAGCGAATGGTTTCCATCCGGAAATGCTTCTTCCTGATGAAGCGATTTAAATAACGTAAATCGATGATCATCCGCCAGTCTCCTGACGGTTTTGGCACCAAAAAGATGGGGGAATAAACCCCCTGCCGCCGTTCGCGAGGAGGAACCTCCTCTAATGCTCCTTTCTGTATATACTGGAGGACCGAGTCTTCCAGGATTAACTGTTTGTCGGGTGCTAAGGTCCTTGTTAGGACGAATTTGTCCCGAGGAAGGGAAATAAAATCTATTGTGTACCCTGACGCTATCACCTGTAGCACCCAAGGGTCTGGAATTTTTTGCACCCAAAAATCTTTGAATAGACTCAAACGTCCACCGACTGGGGGACTGAAAACTGTTCCTTCCTCTGGGACAACAGGGGAGAGGGGAGGGGGGTTGACGGCCTGTGGAGAGTCATAGATCAGGCTTGCGGTTTCCGCGACCGCGACCCCTACCTCTCTTATTATTTTCAGAACGCCTCTGGGTTCTGTCTCCCCCCTGAAATCTTCCTCCTCCTCTACCCCTTCCTCGACCCCGAAAGGACTGCTGGGGGAGGGATTTACCCTTCTTGTCCGCTAGGTTCTCCATGAGAGCATCTAACTCGGAACCGAACAATCTACCAGGTTCGTAGGGAAGGGAGCAAAGGTTAAATTTGGACGTGTTGTCCGCCGCCCATGGTTTTAACCAGAGTGGGCGTCTACTGGCTGAAGAGAGCGCCATCGACTTGGCCGCTAATTTTAACTGTTGTTGGGAGGAGTCTGTTAAGAAATCGATCCCCAGTAAGAGGGTCTTGAATTGGTCCAAGATGTCGTCCCGGGCAACCCCAGAATCCAAGTCTGATTGGATTCTGAGTGTGCGAGCACGGATGAACTCCGATACCTCAGAGCACGCTATAGCAACCGAGGCTGAAGCGGAGGCAGCCGAGTAGTTGCGTCTAAGCGTGCACTCAGCTCGTCTATCTAAGGGGTCCTTTAGGTTGCTGCCGTTGTCTGAAGGCACTAGGGTTCTCTTGGAGAGCTTTGATATGGCCATATCCACCTTTGGAGGTGGAACCCAAGCTAAGGAGTCCGCATCCTGTAGAGGGAACATTAGTTTAAACCTTTTTGTTAACACTGGCCCCTTCTCCGGGTGTTTCCACTCGGTTGCCATTAACTTCATTAAAGACTCTTCCACTTTAAAATCCCTTGGCCCCCTAGAGGTGGACTGTGGAGCTTCCCCTTGCTCAACATCATGGTCCCTTGACCTGATGGAGCGCAATAGTCTTTGAGTCTTTTCGGCCGGAAAGAGGAAGGCCGAACTCTCTTCCTCAGAGGAAGAATTGTCTTCAATGGAGACGACGTCTTCAGACATGGGAACAGGACCAGGAGAAGCCTGTCTGGGCCTCTTGTTGGAGACTGCTCCCTTAATTTCGGCGATAGACGTATCCATGAACTGTTTCATCCATGAAAACATATCCACCATGGTTGGTTCTGGGTCCGCTCTGGGACGGCAGCCTGGACATCGATGGAATTCGTATGAATCCGGCAATGGGGTGCTGCAGGTGGAGCAGGCGAGATGTTTCTGCTTCTGGGTAGATTTGCCTAGGACACAGAGCACAGAATAAGAATTTGGACCCAAAATGGTACAAAAAAGGGGAAGCAGTACCTTACCGTGAGGTGGCGATGCCATCTTAGAAGCAAGCAAAAGGTAACTTCAAGGAAAACTTCCTGGCGCAGGAGTAACCAACAGCAGAAGTCAGTTGAGCTCAGAGAACTGAGAGCAACATTGACCTGCCTCACACAGGTGCCTTAAATAGCACAAGGGGGAGGAGCTTACCGTCACTCCCCCACCCAGGGGGTGGAATCCCGGTTAGAAGGTATAAGCTTTTAATAATTATACACTATTCTCCGCATTTTTCCCCCTATTGGTGCCCCAGCAACCGGGGCACGAATTTTAAGCATATTATCTTAAGCTGAAAGCGCTGAACACAGCGCTGAAGCCGGAGCCGCGGACCGGAAGTGACGAGTGTGACGCACTTCCGGAACACGCGCGATGGCGGCGGAGCGAAGCGACTGCTTCGGCGGCACACGTGGAGGGAGGCAGGGAGCCAACCGGCGCCATCTCCCCCCTGTAACAGGCACAGCCATCAGATCCCTGCAGCAGCAGGACATCCAGGGGTGATCACCAGAAGATGGAGTTTCACCGGAGGCACCCAAGGTAGGCGGAGACAGGCTCCCCTGTAGGATACCTAGGAAAAGAGAAAAAGGCAGAATTAAAGAACATAATAACCATTTTATAACATTATGGTCAATACTGGGAGACTCCAGTGAGGAGTCTAGCCTGTCCTGGAGTCCACAGGACAATAAAAAAGCAACCCCGTCCAGTTGGGGCCGGGTTATATGGGGTAGGGGCTTAATTAACTAATTGTTAATTAGGATACTTAGGCAGAAATTTTTGTTCATTAAAATTCCGCCTGTCCTGACCAGCTTCACAGGGGCAAATACCCCACTTGTGCTGCTGGTTAGGACGTAAGGGAATGATCAATTATAAGGAATGGATAATAAATATCCTGGGGGACGTGGCTCATCCAGATTGTACCCCGTGCCTCCACATACACACACATTGCGCGCCAGCCGGATCTGTTTTGGCGCAGTTTCTGCCTGTCCGGTCTCACTTTAGGACAGTTTTGATAAATGTCTTCTTTGGGTTTCAGTCCCATTTTCAAGATGTCTGGAGTCCAGGGAGTGTGGTGCAGGTTGTCTAGACTGCATACAACTGTGACGAAACCTCAGCTATGAACGAGCAGGTTACCTTCACAAAAATAAATGCCACCACCTTCTACAGCCCCTGACTGGGAAAAGCGATGAGCCGTCGTCATCATCTACGGAGTGTGAAGTATGTGACCCCCGCTGAACTGCTCTGTAAATAGACCCGGGCCATACTTCTTGTTTACATGGTAAAGGTCATTGGACAAATCATCCAGTCACTTCCCTGGTCTGCAGCTTCGGTGTTCATGGATAGAATGCCAGGATTGCAGTACAGACTGACACAGAGGCAGAGGGTCACTCTCCAAAAAACAGTATTTTACGGATTTATAAGTTGTTTGGGGTCTTGTCTGGATGATAGTCCATATGGGTGCTGTAATGACGGCCATTAGCGGCCATTAGGACGTATACTTTTATTTTGGTCAATTTGGTTCATTTTAATAAGGCGGCACGCACACATACACCCATCCTCAAAAAGCCTTCACTTGACCCGTCTTCTTTGTCCAGTTATCGCCCCATATCACTTCTCCTATTTGCCTCAAAGCTACGAACAACATGTCCACTCTGAACTGTCCTCTCACCTCTCCTGCTCCCTCTTTGACCGGCTACAATCTGGCATCTAACCCCATCACTCGACTGAGACTGCCCTTACCAAAGTCACCAATGACCTGCTAACAGCCAAAACCAAAAAACATTACTCTGTCCTCCTTCTGGAGCTGTCCTCTGCCTTCACCATTACTCTGTCCCCCTCCTCCCTCTGGACCTGTCCTCTGCCTTCTCCATTACTCTGTCCTCCGGCTCCTTGACCTGTCCTCTGCCTTCTCCATTACTCTGTCCTCCGGCTCCTTGACCTGTCCTCTGCCTTCTCCATTACTCTGTCCTCCTTCTCCTTGACCTGTCCTCTGCCTTCTCCATTACTCTGTCCTCCTTCTCCTTGACCTGTCCTTTGCCTTCTCCATTACTCTGTCCTCCTTCTCCTTGACCTGTCCTTTGCCTTCTCCATTACTCTGTCCTCCTACTCTTTGACCTGTCCTATGCCTTCTCCATTACTCTGTCCTCCTTCTTCTGGACCTGTCCTCCTTCTCCTTGACCTGTCCTCTGCCTTGGACGCTGTCGACTACTCCCTTCTGTTACAAACTCTCTCATCACTTGGCATCACTGCCCTGTCCCTCTCCTGGATCACCATACCTCACAGAACGGACATTTTGCGTCTCCCACCACCTCCTCATCTCATTCCCTCTCTGTTGGTGTCCCTCAAGGCTCTGTCCTAGGACCCCTGCTCTTCTCTATCTACACTTTCAGCCTGGATCAGCTCATCTTCTCTATCTACACTTTCGGCCTGGGACAGCTCATAGAGTCCCATGGCTTTCAGTATCACTCCTACGCTGACGACACACAAATCTACCTCTCTGGTCCAGACATCACCACCTTACTATCCAGAATCCCACAATGTCTATCTTCCATATTCTCCTTCTTCGCCTTATGCTTTCTAAAACTTAACATGGATAAAACAGAATTCCTCATCTTTTCCCCATCTGGCTCAACCCCCCCCAACAGACCTATCTATCACGATCAATGGCTGCACACTATCCCCGGTCAACTGCCTTGGAGTGACCTTGGATTCTGCCCTCTCCTTCTAACCGCACATCAAAGCCCTTTCCACCACCTGTCGCCTCCAACTCAAAAACATCTCCCGCATCCGCGCTTTCCTTAACTTTGAATCTGCGAAAATGTTTGTACATGCCCTCATTATCTCCCGCCTGGACTACTGCAACATCCTCCTCTGTGGCCTTCCATCTAGCACTCTCACACCCCCCAATCTATCCTCACCTCTGCTGCCCGACTAATCCACCTCTCACCCTGTTACTCCTCGGCCTCTCCCCTCTGCCAATCCCTTCACTGGCTCCCTATTGCCCAACGAATTCACTTCAAAGTACTAACAAACACATACGAGGCCGTCCATAACCTGTCCCCCCCTACATCTCTGAGCTCCCGATACACCCCCACACGCACTCTCCGATCCTCACAGGACCTCCTTCTCTCCTCTTATCACCTCCAGGATTTCTCCCGTGCATCCCCCTCACTCTGGAACTCGCTGCCCCAACATATCAGACCCTCACCGACAGTGGAGACCATCAGGAGGAACCTGAAAACCCTCCTCTGCAGATAAGCCTACAACCAGTGACCCTGCTGCCTCTATACCGCCATGACAGTGGATATGTTTAAAGAGAGAAAAGAAGGATGCGGTTACCAAACACTACCTAAGTACAAAGTGTACAACAGGTGGAACCAGAGGCGCCAAAGATAATGGACAAAGAAGTTAATGGTACAAGTGATGGTAATCTAGAAACAATAATAATACTAGAGAAGGCAGCCCAAACCAGTGTTAGCAAAGCTTCACACTTATGATAAAGGATGGGCCGTGAGCGCCTGAAACGTCCAAGAAGGAAGTCTCAAGATGGCCTTACCCTCACCCAAAAAATGAACAAAAGACAAGGGGGGGTGCCTGACGGAGTCACCCGTCCCCGGCTCCATCCACTGCTGCGACGCGAAGGATTATTGCGGCGGCGCGCAACATGACGTCACGACGCTGACGCCGCGCCGCCGCCTTCACGGATCAGAAGAAGGATCTCCAATACCAACGGTCGGACGGCCAGACGGCGGGCATCATCAAAATAAATGTGAGAGAGACGACGAGTAAAGTAAATAATTGTGTAATTAAGGGGGGGTGTACTGTGTAATTAAGGTGGGGAGGGAGGGGGTGTAATTAAGGGGGGGGTGTTATTAAGGGGAGAAGAGAGGGTGTAATTAAGGGGGGGGGGGTGCAGGATTTGTTCATTTTATTGATGGGGATTTGGATTTTTTTTCTTTTTGGTGCAGATGGAAAGTGATTTTTTTAAGGGGGTGCAGGTTTTTATTTTATTAACCACCTCCGGACCGCCTAACGCAGATGAGCGGTCCGGAGGTGGCAGCGCTGCGCACAGCGACGCATATACGCGTCATCTCGCAAGATTTCCTGTGAATGTGTGCACACAAGCGCGCGCGCTCACAGGAACGGAAGGTAAGCGTTAGCGAGTGGATCTCCAGCCTGCCAGCGGCGATCGTTCGCTGGCAGCTGGAGATGTGATTTTTTTAACCCCTAAGAGGTATATTAGACGCTGTTTTGATAACAGCGTCTAATATACCTGCTACCTGGTCCTCTGGTGTCCCTTTTGTTTGGATCGACCACCAGAGGACACAGGTAGCTGTGTAAAGTACCACAAAACACCACTACACTACACTACACCCCCCCCCCCCCCCCGTCACTTATTAACCCCTTTTGAACCACTGATCACCCCTTATAGACTCCCTGATCACCCCCCTGTCATTGATCACCCCCCTGTCATTGATCACCCCCCTGTAAGGCTCCATTCAGACGTCCGTATGATTTTTACGGATCCACTGATACATGGATCGGATCCGCAAAACACATGCGGACGTCTGAATGAGCCTTACAGGGGGGTGATCAATGACGGAGGTGATCAGGGAGTCTATATGGGTGATCACCCCTCTGTCATTGATCACCCCCCTGTAAGGCTCCATTCAGACGTCCGCATGTGTTTTGCGGATCCGAAAATTTGTAAATATTATTGAAAACATTGAAAAAAGTTTGTGCATGTTTTCTTAACTTTCTTGGGGGAGGGGGGGGTGCCAAACAAAGGGTTCGCCCCGGGTGCCAAATGCTCTAGGTACGCCCCTGTTAAGCTCCACTCTCAGCAATAGATACCGCCATGACCAGCTTCACCCGCACCTACTGTGTCCTCCCATACCTTTGTAGATTGTAAGCCTTGCGGGCAGGGCCCTCTCTCCGTCTGTAACTTGTCTTCTTCATTCTTAGTGCAATGGTCTGTATTATGTATGTGCACCGCTTATCATATGTACAGCGCTATGGAAGGAATGGCGCTATAATAATAATAACAATGTCGGAAATTCTGTCTGCAAAAGGGGATCCACAAAGTGTGGCTATCTTCTGTCTGCATGCTGTCGTTTTCTAATTCTCATTGGCAAGAACGATTCTCAGCCACAATATGGAGAGGACATGGCCCCATGGATTCACAAAACACAGGCAGAAGTGCAGGTGATATGGAGGAGCCGGGTTATTTTGGGATGTGGCCCCCGCACTCAGCTCTCCTCGCTGGAGGCTCCGGTGAGGTCATTTCACCTTTGCCCTGCTGAGCGCAGCGTTCTGTAATCCCCCAGGAATGTGGAGCCTATAGACGGTGACTCAGGCCTGTGTCAGTGCAGACAATGCACCGCAGCTCTGGATTAGGGACGCAGCCAAGACTTTGTCCTCCACCATATTATGGCCGTCAGAACATTTTGTAGTACAACTTTAGGTTTCGCAGGGGCTGTTACATCCGTCAGACAGCGCAGATCAATACGGCTATGGTGACACCAAATATGTGGATGGTATTTGCTGTCCTATGACCTTAATACATTTAAACAGGTTTTCCAGGACCCATCAAACCCACCCTCCTCTCCTTCTACTGCCGACATCATGTCCTCTACGGCTCATGCACACGGCCGTATGTATTTTGCGGTCCACAAAAAATAGGGATGACGTCCGTGTGCATTCTGTATTTCGTGGAACGGAACAGCCGGCCCCTAATAGAACAGTCCTATCCTTGTCCGTAATGCGGATAATAGGACATTTTCTATTTTTTTGCGGAATGGAAAGCTGGATGTACAGAAACAAAATGCACGCAGAGTAACTTCGGGGTTTTTTTTGCGGACCCATTGAAACGAGTGGTTCCGCATATGGTCCGCCAAAAAAATGGAACGGACACGGAAAGAAAATATGTTCATGTGCGTGAACCCTTAACCAGATTTCTGGCAAGGACTCTGGACAGTGCCAGAACTAGTCCTCTCCTTGGTGCACGTGCAAACTCCTGACCCCACCTCATCTGCGTGTGCCAGGGAGAGGAAACGTTCTGACCACACATCATGTCCACTCCATAGCCCCGGCCACAAACCTGGTAAAGGATGTGATGTCAGCAAAGCAGGGTTTTCAGAAGAGAAGCATCATGAGACCATGTTCCTGGGCGCCAATCCATGCAAATATGGACCGTTACTCTACAGGCGTGGTGTGCGCAGTTAAGGTGAGTTTGCGGGACCTGATGCGTCCTGGAAAGCTCCTAAAAACCAATTTATGACTTATTTTTATAATGCCTCTTAGGCTTCGCTCACATCTCGCCTTAGTAGCCCTGGTAGTCTGTGAAGGCAGAGGAGCAGATTACCAGAGTCACCATAGCTGGGCACCGCCAGATCCCCATTCACTGTAACAGGATCCAGCAGCTTTCTGCCAGAGGAATACCGCCACATGCAGAAAGACAGCATTTAACGGAAGCCCACCAGATCCCCTTATAGTAGATGTGGATCCAGGGTTACCAAAGCCTATGTGCACATGGCATATTTTCATGCCCGCAAACATGTAAGCATTAATACCTGTGGAATATACGCAGCATAGTTCATACGGCAAGTATTCCCAGCATCACTCGTTGAGGAGTCCAATCACAGGAGGCAGAAATATCTCAATAATATTCCAGCAAGGGCTCATGCACACTAACGTATTTTCTTTCTGCTTCCGTTTTTTGCGGATCCATACTGTAGAAATGCTACGCCCAGCCCATATTGCTCATGTGTTTGGTGATTAATAAGTTACTGTTTCTAATCCGCAAAAAACGGATCGCATACGGAAAAGTTTTGGGGAATAACGGAACTTAAATCTGAGAAAATAAAACCTCAGGTACGGAACGTGAAAAACAGACCGCAAAACAACAATGGTCGTGTGCATAAGCCCTAAGTGTGTGGATTCTTGCGTATCAGGTTAGACGTATCATTGTGGTGTGAGGTTGGTGGGCACGCTCCCACTGTAACGTATTTACACAATGGGGGGGTTATAAACCTGTCTTCCAGTGCACAAGTCTCTATAAATATTAGCGCCCCTGGTGTAAAGTAGCGTGCCCGCGCTGTGGCTCCTGTAGAAGGGGTCACTATGGGGTGGCGGCTGTACGGCAGGTTGCATACCTTCGTCAGTCTCGGGTTTTCGGTCATATCCGGTGTGTTGTGCCGACAGCTCCTGTGATGACCTCATGCGCCACGCACTGGCCTTGATGCGGCAGAATGACCGGACTATTGCGTGTCCCCGGCAAGTGTGCTGTAAACGGATCAGGCAGTTGTCAGAGAACAGGGACTAAGCGCTACTCGGAGACATTACTGGATCTCAGATTAAGGGCTCATGCACACAACCGTGTGCTGCCCGTGGTCGTTTTGCAGCCCACATACAGCGGGTCCACAATACACAGGCATCCTGGATCGTGGAACCCCACGGTGGTGTTTCTGTCCGTGCCTCCGCACTGCAAAAAAAAAGTGGCGCATGCACTACTTTTTTGTGGTGTGGATCACTGACCCAATTTAAGTGAATGGGTCTGCGATCAGCATGCGGCTGCTCCACAGTCTGTGCCCATGCATTGCGGTCCGCAGCACGGGCCACTTAAGTCCTAAGGTGCGTTCACACTGAGCTCAGCGATGGACTGGTTGCCTGACAGCCCCATAGAACCTGAGACGGTGGCGGTCACCGACTGTCAGAGCTGTCCCAGTGCTACCAGCCGAGAAGCAGGATCCCCAGTCACACCAGTCCAGGGTCGGGATTAGGATGGGGGTACACTAAGGATTTTCTGCTCAGGAATTTTTGGGTGGAAAATCCACAGCGTTTATTGAAGTTGCAAAGTGAAGGAGATTTTCCAAATCTCATGCAAAATGTGTGAAGAGTTGGTCTGCAGTAGAGATGATGCCAATCCAGCCCCATCTGTCCACAGCCGATTCCTCCCTCTGCGATGTGTGGGGTGAATTCTGGGGGTTTTGCTGCCGACGTGACAAAACCTTAACCTTCACCGGCTGCTGTGTATCGATCAAGAGTAACCTATAGGTGTAGAGTAATGGCCGGAGTCCAGCAGTCACATGACCACGTGGTCCAACGGCTCCGTGTGTGTATATCAACTCTAAGGCTGCCGAATTTATAATCGACATCTGGGTGGCGGTAGATTGAGAGGCATGTACATGCAGCAGGTCACAACCTCCGCAGTCCAGCTCTTCTTAAACTACAACTCCTAGAATCCTCCTTTCACTTCTGTGGGAGTTTGCATGCTGGGAGTTGTAGTTTCACAGCAGCTGGAGTGCTGCTGATCCCTGACCTAATGGAGGGAACGTTTATCTGGGCACACGTGGATTTTAAATGAAGGTGAAATCTAAGGTCAGGCGACCCCAGGAGGGAGAGCGCAGCTTATAATCAGACACACAGGTAGTCACTGAACAAGATGGAGGGACCACCGGAGGCTGAGCCCCTGGGTGGCCACCTGCTTCACCCCAATAAAAGGGGCACATGTAGGCCATGGGGCATAAGGTGAAGCTGCGCAGGGGCGAGCGTGGAGCCACCCCAGCGTCTGTCCAGGCCCCGTGCCGGACAGGGTGCCAGGAAACCGGACTGTGCCAAATTTCTAACACGCTGTTAGACAGATGTGGCCAAATTACAGTAACGTAGACTCACTAAATGGACGTAAAATTCCCCTCCTGATAAGGCTCCATTCACACGTCCGTAGCATGACACGGACACTGGCAATGTGTTACGCATTTTGCGGACCGCACATCGCCGGCACTAATAGAATATGCCAATTCTTGTCTGCAATTGTGGACAAGAATAGGACAAGTTCTATTTTTTTTCGGCAACGGAAATGCGGACCCGGAAGTGCGGGTCCGCATTTCCGGAGCCAACGTTCTGCAAAATGCAGATAGAAATTGTGGACGTGTACAGAACATTTCATAATGGCGATGCCTCGGCCCTTTACATTCTTATTCCACTAAACATGAAAACGGATAAAGGGTTTAAAAAAAAAATAATAAGGTTTATTTTATCATAGTACAAATAAAACCAGTGCTTACAAAGAAACGGAAGCGTCCCCCGACCGTCACAATAACCAAATGTTGTGGACAATAGAAAAATCTATAAAAAGAAAGAATTCATCCCAAGCAGCGCAAGCAAACGCTTAATTTTTTATTTCATACATTCTCATGCCCCTGCAGACTGGACCGGGACCACGTGGAAATCGCTGCATTCATTACGGAAACATGGCATTAACCCTTCATACCCAGCTAGAGATGAGCGAGTCTCCGGTCACAGCCACGAGATCTGCTCACCCCATACACCAGGTGCATCGCCCGCCAGGGTTACTGACGCCGATTAGGGACATCTCTCTTATCTGTAGGTAGTAGTGTTGTGGAGAAATCAGAGCTTTTATAAGTATGCTAATGAGCTACTGGAGCACCAGGAGGCGGGCTTAAGAGGTTGGAGCACCGCCCCCCCTCCCTTTAGATTGACAGTGCTAGACCTCTGGGCTCTCACGCCTGCGCACATCTTCAGATTCACCCTTATGAGCCATACTGTGCACGCTCCATTCATGTCACCGAACCTGGAAGTGGCGGCGGGGTCGGCTTTCACGCTAAAGGGAGGGAGTGGAGGTTGCAACTTGAAGGAAATAGGCGTCAGTAGCGGTGCTCGAACCACCTTCGCCCGCCTCCTGGTGCTCCAGTAGCTCATTAGCATATTATACAAGTTCATATTTCCCCCCACTGCTACTACCTATAGAGAAAAGAGATATCGCCTTAACCAGCGGGCGTTACGCCTGGTGCATGGGGTGACAGCCGCTTTAAGGCCCTGTTAGGCTGGGTTCACATGACGTTTTTCCTGTTTAACATATTCAAAAAACGTATACATTAAACGGACGCCTCAGACTGATGCCACACGGTGGCATCCGTTCACCATAGAGTTCCAATAAGTATACTTTTGTTACCGGACTGTGCAGGATAGAAGGACGCGGTGTGCTGTGTTTTTGTATCCTTTTTTCTGTAACGTATACATCATAAAGCGTGATGTGAACCCGCCCTTAGACAGAATGGTTTTCAGGCCAATTATCGTGGACCAGCGTTCGTAGGAGCCCTTATTCCTGGCCAGTGGTGGAACTGTGGCGCCAATCAGCCGATACATCAGTAAGTGCACCTTTGTTAGGCTACTCTCACATCCGCGCTTTGTATTCCGGTTCTGAGATCCGACAGAGGATCTGAAAACCGGAGCAAAACGATTCCGTTTGATTTAATACATTGGGATGCATCCGTTCCATTCAGATGCAGGTGTATTAAATCAAAACTGAACAAACCAGAAAAACGGACGCAGGACCATTGACTTGAATTTAGTGCCAGATCCAGTTTGTTCCGTTTCGCAGACCGGCCGCAGCGGTTTTGTGTCCGGTCATGGAATGGAAGGCATCCTGATCTGTTTTGCCCGCGCTGACGATACATGGGGACAGAGCGGCAGCGTTTGGAGAGCCTCTGCCGATTTTCATCAGGATGGAAGGCGCAGAATTATGTGCTGCCGGTAATAGGAAAGAACCACGGCAGTGGCGATCATTCCTTCCCATGCACTTTGGCTGCCCCTAAGTCTCACGTGTATGAGCAGCGCAGACATCGGACTACAATCCCCATACGACAGGCCGAGTGTGCATGTGTTCTGAGAGGGAAGAGGCGGGGGCTACAATACGCCGTCGGCCTCGGATCGGGCCGACTTTACTCTTCTGCGTAGACGATGGATCGGCAGATAAAGATCTCGTGTCAATTGGCCACAAACTTCCCAACAGCCGGCGAATCGTGAGCCTGAGAACCAATGCCATGAGGTTCGGAATCCCCTCCCCCGTCACGTGCTGCGCTCTGGGCGCCTCCTTCACTTCTATCCAATATGGCGACTAATTCAGTAATGTACAAAACCACTTCTGTCCCTTTAATGTGGGGGGAGGGGAGGGGGTTTGCACATGATTTGCTGCAAAGATAAAATAGTATTAATTTCATCATTAACAATCTCTATGTACAAATAATACATGGCGGCCGGAGCGCTACGAGCGCAAACGCAGGCGCCGAGCCGGGGACACGGCCCTGAAATGCAGCCGGACTATTAGCACAGTCCCCGGACACTGTTCAATGTCCTACAAGTCCTGACACACCATCTCCTCATCCCGTCCGACAGAACGGCCAAGATGGTGGCCGGGGCGTGTTAATCATCCATCCCGGGAGACTCCCCCTGCTGTATCCGTGAGGCTATCCTGATCGCTTCTTCCAAGGACTGCTGCTCGCCCAGCTGAGGGGGAAACACAAGGCGTTACCTCATCTGCTCTGTATTTCACTCATGTTTTTCAAGATCTCTGGTTGTTGTCCTTGAATGAAAATCTTTAGTGTTTACTTCCAGGGGATTTGTGATCGCGTCCTGGTCACGCTATAGTTGTGTGCCAGCACATCCCCTGGAGATAAACTATGAAGCTTCCTTTTGAATGACAGCAAGCAGAGATACTGAAATCATTTAAACATTATAGAACTTTTCACTTTATTTTGTTTTCTGAAACTGGAATATTCCTTTAAATCCCCTGTAAATTAAGTCCTCGAGCCGACATCTGTCACAGTGTACATACAGCCAAGATGGCCGCCCTGGCAGCTTTGTCACCCACCCAGCTTTCCCATCCTTCTGAATGGATCCGTCCCCTGCTCCTTTATCACTGGGCACTTCAGATATCTGGGGGCCAGACTGGATACAGAGGTCAGTGCCATAGGTGTCCCACCCGGGGGCCCCACCTCTGGGTCCCGGGGCCTCCAACAGATTCATATTCACACCAGCAGCCATGCCCACATACCTGGGCATGGTAAGTTACTGTTTATCCTTAGGCTCAGTGCCCGCTCATTAACCTCAGGAGCCAATCAGCTGACTCATCCCCTACAACAACCAATCAGATTGAAGCTTTTGTTTTCCAAATAACCTTACAAAAATAAATGCAACAGTGTGACTCTGATTGGTTGCTGTAGGCCCCTCCCCCTCGTACCGTGACTGCAATCTGTGTCCCGTTGGATGTGGCCAGCAGTGTGACCGGCCGGGTCTCGGTGACCAGGTGGTGACCGTGCTGCTGCTGCCCCATTTCCACGGAGGCCGCATGGAAGGCCGACAGGTCCTGCGCCACTATAGCCACCTGTGAAGGGAGAGGAAATGGGGGAGATTCACAGGTAAAACGCACCAAAGGTAGGAAATAGCAGACAGCGAGACACGGGCATCAGCTACGGAGTGGGCGTAATCACTTACATGCCGGGTGCCATCCTGGGCTATAAGAGCCAGCTGCTGTCCGGACTGCGTCACTGCGGCCGGCAAGCCGTCTTCTCCATCCACTCCAGTGACATACGTTATCTGGGAGCCTTTCAGGACTTCTTCCGCTGTAACAAATGGAAACGGTCAGCAAGCTTGCCTACATCACCTTCCTGTAAGCCTCCAACAAGCAGACGAGTCCTGGGAGAGCTCTGCACAAGAATAAAGGAGCACCCCAACCTGCTGCCTGGAGCTTGTTTTCTGGGGTTCCTCTCTAATGCGTTAAGTACAGCGCCACGATCACAGCAACACGTGAAATATTAACCTGACGCCTATAATAAAGCCGCCACATTAAACGGCTGATGGAGCTGCTCCCTGGCATCAACACAATGGACGCTGTGTTTACTCAGTGAAGTCCCAATCAATCATTCACTGTCCGCAAACACTGACGCAGTGATAAGGAGCAGCGTGCTAGAACACGTGCCCCAGTGCTCCCATAGCCGAGCCCGTCCGCTGCAAGAAACGGATTCTATTGCAGGAAGTGAGCAAGAGCGCCCTCAGCTGTTCACAAAGAGAACTTCTGCACAGTCACTTGCGCTCCCATTACCGTCCGATGGAGACATTTCACTGGTTGAACCACTGACATGTAAATAGAAGTCACCTTTGTAAAACAGTCTGTAGTCAATACTTGCCGCGAGCGAAAAGAAAATAAGATTTCCAAGAGACCTCGGGTGCTACAAGGTATCCAGTGTAGACAATCCTATCTCTCCTGTCCTGCTGGTTTTCTACAATGTATCAGCCTGCGGGGGGGGGGGGGGGGGGGCCTCAGTATCGTTATGGGAGCCCTCCGATTACTTCTTCACTTTGGTGCTGATTAGATTTGTCTATTAAAGCCGTTTTGGCTGTTGCAGCACAAACAATGGAAGCAGTAAAATGCAGGACTGTGGGGCCGGCAGCTGTTCCAGATCAGCGGTCTGAAGGGAAGGAATGTATGAATGCGGGGCGCCCCTCCCCGCTTGTCAGTGCGGATTCTGTGCCAGGTAAGGCTCCTCAACGGATGCTGCCCGGGCCTCGCCATGCTCGTTAGCAGATCCTTTGTGAGGGTGACAAGCTGTGGCCTGGCACCTGCCCAAACCACTGCGCTCACCAGGTGTCCAGGGCAAACAGATCTGCGGTGTGTGCACGAGAGCTTTGTTCTGGATAAACGGACACTTCATAGCGATCCAGGTATCGATGTCAACCTAGCCGGCAGCTGCGATAACGGTGAGCAGCTCATCCGGGCCATCAATGAGGGGTTCTAATACTGGCCCCGATGAGCGTGTGCTACGCCCTGCGCTGCCGCAGCAGGCCTCATCCGGTAACCTGTGCGCAGAGCTGCCACAGATTTCAGTCGTTTTGTTTTACACCAAATTTCTGACATAAATGAGAAAAGTGAGGTGGCCGATGACTCCGCCCATATTCTGTCCTTTTTTGGAAATTGGTGAGGCACAATAAAATGCAATGACATAAAAAAAGTAGCAAAACCGGGTTTCACAAATTTGTAACACTGGTGGGGAATGATACATTTCACCCTTTATGTTTCTATTACCAACTGTAATCCTAGCTGCTATAGGGGGCTACTATTGCCACTTGTCAGGGAGAAGGGGCGCGGGGAATCTGTGAGGATACGCGGAGAAGACCGCGAAGAGTCTGTCCTCACTGCTGCGCTGTTATTGGGGGGCTTTCTGCTAGGTAATACCACGTCCCCTGCAGATGGACCCCCCAGCGATAAGTGATCACCACTAGACCGGGTTCATTTCAAGAATCGGTTGTCAGGTGTCCTGGGTGGGAATAGAGGGTGTGGAGGGGTGGCACTTACGTGGCTGCGGTACATAGAAACCTTCCTGGTCCTCCTCGATGGGCTCCGTGTCATTATGCGCCGTCCTCTTGTGCATGGCGAGCGTGGAGATCTGCTTGTACGTTTTGCCGCAGTGGTTGCAGTTGTACGGCTTGGAGTGAGTGTGAACCACGTGATGCTTGTATAGGCTGGAATATTCCGTGAAACGTTTATCGCATCCCGGCACCGTACACACGTATGGCTTCTCTCCTGGCCGTAGAGACAAGATCAAAGGTCAGTCACATATATGGATATAAACGTCTCTGGGGCCTCCGCACTGGAGATCTGGGACATAAAGCAGTGATCGTGAGGGGCAGGGGGGTCCGCAGCAGAAGCGTCCGCCTCCGATTCCACTCTCCAGCTGCTGTGAAACTCCAACTCCCAGCATACATACTTCCTCAGCTATTCCTGTGACTCCCAAATGAAATGAGGATTCTGGGAGTTGTAGTTTCAGAACAGCTGGAGTGGCGGAGGTTGCTGATCCCTGCACTACCGATATACATCAGGTATGTGAATGGTATGGACATAGCCTTACAGGTCGCATCCATTGTCTCTGGGCAGCAGCGCATGGTGGTACCTGTGTGTATCCGCACGTGGTTCTTGTAATTGGTGGCGCTGGCGAATGCTCTGCCACAGCCGGACTCTGAGCAGTAATATGGCCGCTCCCCTGTGTGTGTACGGATGTGAACTTTCCGGATGTTTGATGTGGTAAATGACCTTCCGCAACCTTCGAACGGACATTTGAATGGCCTCTCTCCTGCAGGCAAATAATGAGATAGTTTAACCCCTCAAAGACCAGGCCCATTTTCGTCCCGTCCCCCCCCACATTCCAAGAGTCATAACTTAGCATAGACATATGAGGGCTTATTTTTGGGGTGCATACAATGTTTTGATCATTGTTAGGCCTCATGCACACAACTGTGGTTTGTAAAACACAACACTTTCGGTTTTGCTCCCATTTTGCATGAGCGGAACTCAAAGATCTGAAACATTTTCTACACAAAAGACCCATCCCACCTCACAGGTGTGGCATATCAAGGTGCTGATTAGACAGCATGAATATTGCACAGGTGTGTCTTAGACTGCCCACAATAAAAGGCCACTCTGAAATGTGCAGTTTGATCACACAGCACAATGCCACAGATGTTGCAACAATAGCAATAGCTGTGCGAAGTTGCAGAATATTGGCAGGAACTGGAACACGGTGTCGTATACGCCGATCCAGAGCGTCCCAAACATGCTCAATGGGTGACATGTCCGGTGAGTATGCTGCCAGGCAAGAACTGGGATGTTTTCAGCTTCCAGGAATTGTGTCCAGATCCCTGCACTATGGGGCCGTGCATTATCCTGCTGCAACATGAGGTGATGGTCGCGGATGAACGGCACAACAACGGGCCTCAGGATCTCCTCACGGGATCTCTGTGCATTCAAAATGCCATCAATAAAATGCCCCTGTGTTCGTTGTCCATAACATACGCCTGCCTGTACCATAACCCCACTGCCACCATGGGCCACTCCATCCACAACGTTGACGTCAGCAAACCCACATGACGCCACGCGCTGTCTGCCATCTGCCCTGAACAGTGAAAACCGGGACTCATCCGTGAACAGAATGTCTCTCCAACGTGCCAGACGCCATTGAATGTGAGCATTTGTCCACTCAAGTCTGTTATGACGACGAACTGCAGTCAGGTCCAGACCCTGATGAGGACGACGAGCAGAGGAGCTTCCCTGAGACGGTGTCTGACAGTTTGTGCAGAAATTCTTTGGTTAGGTTGCTGCAGCTGTCCGGGTGTCTGGTCTCAGGCGACCATGAAGGTGAACATGCTGGATGTGGAGGGTCCTGGGCTGGTGTGGCTACACGTGGTCTGCGGTTGTGAGGCCGGTTGGATGTACTGCCAAATTCTCTGAAACGCCTTTGGAGACGGCTTATGGTAGAGAAATGAACATTCATTGCACGGGCAACAGCTCTGGTAGACATTCCTGCAGTCAGCATGCCAATTGCACGCTCCCTCAGACATTGTGCTGTGTGATCAAACTGCACATTTCAGAGTGGCCTTTTATTGTGGGCAGTCTAAGGCACTCCTGTGCAAAATTCATGCTGTCTAATCATCACCTTGATATGCCACACCTGTGAGGTGGGATGGATTATCTCGGCAAAGGAGAAGCGCTCACTAACACAGATTCAGACAGATTTGTGAACAATATCTGAGAGTAATGGGTCTTTTGTGTCTGTAGAAAATGTTTCAGATGTTTGAGTTCAGCTCATGCAAAATGGGAGCAAAACCAGAAGTGTTGCGTTTATATTTTTGTATGTGTGTGTGTGTGTATATATATGTACAGGTGAAACTCGAAAAATGAGAATACAGTGGTCCCTCAGGTTACAATATGAATTGGTTCCAGTGCGACCATTATATGTTGAAACCATTGTAGGTTGACTGAAGGTTCTCCTTTATCCAGGTCATGGTATATCTGTAAAGAATAAATCAAGGCAACTGGACGTCCTGTAGATTTCGTGAAAACGTTTCACTCGTTCTTCCAACGAGCTTTCTCAATTCTGACTGTACAAGAATTCTGGGAATAAATGTGTAACTGAATCCACATCTGGTAATTATACCCAGCATTGGGTCAGAGGTCATTATACCCAGCATTGGGTCAGAGGTCATTATACCCAGCATGGGGTCAAAGGTGTCGATTCCATTATCCTAATTGGAGTCAGTAGGTGATAAAGACTTCTCAGAAAAAGGTGTCAAGACAGCATTGTATGTGGCAGACAATAGATGTCTAACCCCCCCGCCTCTATACAAGCTTGGCTTCTCCATTTGTACGTAGATGGCCTCCTTCACACCTCGTTTGTACCAATCGGCCTCCTTATCCAAAACACGTACTTGACTGTCT
Source organism: Bufo gargarizans (assembly GCF_014858855.1). Lineage (NCBI taxonomy): Eukaryota > Metazoa > Chordata > Amphibia > Anura > Bufonidae > Bufo > Bufo gargarizans. The sequence goes on from NC_058089.1 coordinate 119,059, forward strand.
TCAAAGGCGTGACCTGTTCCTTTTAGATGTAAGTACACGGCTGGATCTTGACCCGAGGTTTTGGCTCTTCTATGCTGGGCCATACGCTGATGTAGTTGTTGTTTCGCCGATATACAGTTCTGAACATTCCTCATTGCCTGGACTGCGCACACAATGTTGTCCATCTTGTGGTTAGGCGTTGGGTCTTTGGGGTGAACCAGTTGTTGCCTCAGTGTGTTGCTGGGTGTAAAGCAAACAGGGATGTGATGTTTATTAATCATCCTTTTGAGTTTCTCAGACACCCCAGCTACATATGGGATAACCATAGTCTTGCGTCTGTCATGCTTCTCGCCCTCACTGGTAGTCTTGGTGGTCTTTCTTCTCCTTCCTTCTGTTTTGACAAAGGCCCAAACTGGATACCCACAAGTTTTAAGTGCCCCTCTGAGGTGTTTGAGTTCCTTGGCCTTGGCCTCTGTGCCTCAACATTGTAAGTTGAGTAATTGGTTCCAAAGCCTCAAAATGTCATCAAAGATGAGATAAAATGAAGATTTAAGAAACATAAGCAGAAAACTAAGACAGATAAAACCAGTCCTTCCATGTAACAGTCAGGAATATGTGCTAACTAGCATCTACTACAGCTATTTTACCAGAAAAGTGGCCTTGATTGGTTGGATCTGAGTCTGAGGCATTGTATGTTGAGTTTATCTGTAAAGAATAAATCAAGGCAACTGGACTTACTGTACATTTCTTGAAAACGTTTCACTCGTTCTTTCAAGAAATCTACAGGACGTCCAGTTGCCTTGATTTATTCTTTACAGATATACCATGACCTGGATAAAGGAGAACCTTCACAGACATATGTTGAGTTTAGTTTCACCTACGATGGGTCAGAAAAGACCATTGTATGTTGAAAATATTGTATCCTGAGGCCATTGTATCTTGAGGGATCACTGTATCTTGCAAAAGTCCATTTATTTCAGTAATGCACATTAAAAAGGAATTCCTTTTAATTTGCATTACTGAAATAAATTGACTTTTGCCAGATATTCTATTATATATATATATATATATATATATATATATATATATATATATATATATATATATATACATATACACACACACACACACACACACAGTACAGACCAAAAGTTTGGACACACCTTCACTTTCAGAGAGTTTTCTTTATTTTTATGACTATGAAAATTGTAGATTCGCACACATCTCTAGAACAACTGTTAGGAGGAGACTGTGTGAATCAGGCCTTCATGGTAGAAGATCTGCTAGGAAACCACTGCTAAGGACAGGCAACAAGCAGAAGAGACTTGTTTGGGCTAAAGAACACGAGGAATGGACATTAGACCAGTGGAAATCTGTGCTTTGGTCTGATGAGTCCAAATTTGAGATCTTTGGTTCCAACCACCGTGTCTTTGTGCGACGCAGAAAAGGTGACCGGATGGACTCTACATGCCTGGTTCCCACCGTGAAGCATGGAGGAGGAGGTGTGATGGTGTGGGGGGGGTTTGCTGGTGACACTGTTGGGGATTTATTCAGAATTGAAGGCATACTGAACCAGCATGGCTACCACAGCATCTTGCAGCGGCATGCTATTCCATCCGGTTTGCGTTTAGTTGGACCATCATTTATTTTTCAACAGGACAATGACCCCAAACACCTCCAGGCTGTGTAAGGGCTATTTGACCATGAAGGAGAGTGATGGGGTGCTGCGCCAGATGACCTGGCCTCCACAGTCACCGGACCTGAACCCAATCGAGATGGTTTGGGGTGAGCTGGACCACAGAGTGAAGGCAAAAGGGCCAACAAGTGCTAAGCATCTCTGGGAACTCCTTCAAGACTGTTGGAAGACCATTTCAGGTGACCACCTCTGGAAGCTCATCAAGAGAATGCCAAGAGTGTGCAAAGCAGTAATCAAAGCAAAAGGTGGCTACTGTGAAGAACCTGGAATATGACATATTTTCAGTTGTTTGTTATGTATATAATTCCACATGTGATAATTCATAGTTTTGATGCCTTCAGTGCGAATCTACAATTGTCATAGTCATGAAAATAAAGAAAACTCTTTGAATGAGAAGAAGGTGCGTCCAAACTTATATATATATAAATATCAGGGGGTCACAATCACAGACTTCTCTGACAATGGGGTTCAAGTCCAAAAGGTGCTTTATTTTGGCACTTCAGCACATCACCCACACAAACATCGAAAATAAACCCCTGCCTGTCTGGGCTCTACCTAATACACGTGTTATCTCTACCTCACCTATAGAGCGCTGTTCACACACCGGATTAGATCCTCAGCCATTTACGGTCCAGCAGCCTTTACACCAGCACCCTTGGGGGGGGATATACACGCCTCCCAGCACTTATACTGGACACATCACCACAATATATATACGTGTGTATGTGGGGTGGAACAAGGTGATTGAATAATGGCAAATTACCAAAAAAAAATTTCCCCATTACGACATACACCGCACAGGAAATTTTTAGATTTTAGTAGTTCAGACATTTTTGTAGGCGCTAATACCTGTTACGTTTATTTTTTATATATACAATTGGGTGGTTGGAATTTTTATAATTTTAACGTTTTACTCTTGTGGGGCTATAACCTGCGATCTTCAGATTGCTTTGCTTGTAGACCATAATAGAAAACCCCTGGTCATTGCGGCCGGGAGCCTCCTGTATTATAGAGCCGGCACCCGCCGTGTACGGAGCGCGCTGAGTGCAGCAGTCTGCCCCATACAAGCCCTTGCACATAATGTCATACATGTAAGTGTTAATGGTTAACTAGTAAGCAAAAAACACAAGCCTAAGGGATAATGCACATGCTGCAGGGTTTGTCACAATTTTTTGTAAAGAAATGCAGGGTTAAAGGGATTCTGTCACCTGGTTTTAGCCTATAGAGATGCGGACATGCACGGCTAGATCGCCGCTAGCATGTCCGCAATATACCTGTCCCATAGCGCTGTGTGCTTTTATTGTGTTTAAAAAATGATTTTTATAGATAAATGAGCCTGGTAAGGAGCCCAAGTAGCCGCACTAACCGTTCTGGAGCCCAGCCACGGCACCGCCTGCGTCCTCCGAATCTCCTCCTTGCTCACAAAGTTAGATCGCCGTAATCTCACAATGCGCGAGCTGGCGCAGTGACGGCATAGTGTGCCTTCCCTGTGCTGGCATCAGCCTCAGGGAAGGAACTGCGCATTGCGAGATTACGGCGATCTAACTTTGTGAGCAAGGAGGAGATTCGGAGGACGCAGGCGGTGCCGTGGCTGGGCTCCAGAACGGTTAGTGCGGCCACTTGGGCTCCTTACCAGGCTCATTTATCTATAAAATCATTTTTTAAACACAATAAAAGCACACAGCGCTATGGGACAGGTATATTGCGGACATGCTAGCGGCGATCTAGCCGTGCATGTCCGCATCTCTATAGGCTAAAACCAGGTGACAGAATCCCTTTAACCCTGCAAAAATAAGACTGGACTGAAACTCCAAGCATCTGCCTCCCTAATGAATGACAGGAGTGTGATGGGCGTCAGCAGCGGAGCGCGGACATTATAATCCTCTCAGTGATCTGTGGTGAATCGGTCAGATTATGGAATCATTATTCAAATTGCCGGACGCTGCGGCCTGTGCCCGCTCACCGTAATCCTTGCAGAGGGTTTCCTGCACCCAGCACAGTGCAATCCTCCATACACTGCGCACAGGTGGCCGCGCTATCCTCCATACACTGCGCACAGGTGGCCGCGCTATCCTCCATACACTGCGCACAGGTGGCCGCGCTATCCTCCATACACTGCGCACAGGTGGCCGCGCTATCCTCCATACACTGCGCACAGGTGGCCGCGCTATCCTCCATACACTGCGCACAGGTGGCCGCGCTATCCTCCATACACTGCGCACAGGTGGCCGCGCTATCCTCCATACACTGCGCACAGGTGGCCGCGCTATCCTCCATACACTGCGCACAGGTGGCCGCGCTATCCTCCATACACTGCGCACAGGTGGCCGCGCTATCCTCCATACACTGCGCACAGGTGGCCGCGCTATCCTCCATACACTGCGCACAGGTGGCCGCGCTATCCTCCATACACTGCGCACAGGTGGCCGCGCTATCCTCCATACACTGCGCACAGGTGGCCGCGCTATCCTCCATACACTGCGCACAGGTGGCCGCGCTATCCTCCATACACTGCGCACAGGTGGCCGCGCTATCCTCCATACACTGCGCACAGGTGGCCGTGGGCTCCCTGACCTTCGGTCCCAGTTTTTTCAGTAAAACACAAAAAGCGATAAATTATATTACAGAAATAAGTTTCAGGGCAATAAGGATATTGACCCGTATAATACAAGCGCCGTCCCCTCCTCCATCTTGTCAGCCAATGATATCATTTGGTGACTTTTTGGAAACTATTTGTGCAGCTGTTCCTCGGTGAGAACGCAACGTTCTCCTCTGCTTTCTAAGGACGGGGCGTCACCAAGTGGAGGACACAATGTTCTGCTACGGCTCCCCGCCCAGTGCATACAGACCTCGCTGCCTGCCAAGCTGCCGTCACCGTCTGTTAGGGAATATTATATAACAGGATGTTGCCATGGAGACAGGAAACACTTATTGTAAACACTGCAGGCAACGAGCGGCGGGAATCGCTGGATATTTAAAGAAAATAACGGCAGAAATTACATGAGTGGGAACAAAAGGAGCCTCCCGGTCAGGGCACTGAGAAATTACCCCCCCCCCCCTTCCCCCATAATTGTGTTTAGGGCTGTATGTAAAGTCGCTAGAAGTTTCTATACTATCTATGAATTAACCCTTTTTACCCCGGGCCAGTTTTCACCCTCCTGCCCAAGCCATTTTTTGTGTCACTTTATGTGGTAATAACTCTGGAACGCTTTCACTCATCCAAGCCATTCTGAGACTGTTTTCTCGTGACACATTGTACTTCATGACAGTCATAAATTTGAGTCAATATATTTCACCTTTATTTATGAACAAATCCCAAATTTACAAAAAAAAGTGAAAAAAAAATTCTCAATTTTAAAAATGTACATTTATGTTCTTTTAAAACAGACAATGACACCTCATAAAATATTTATTACTTAACATTCCCCATATGTCTCCTTTATGTTGCCATCATTTTGTAAATGTAATTTTATTTTTTCAGGACGTTACAAGGCTTAGAAGTTTAGAAGCAATTCTTAAAATTTTTAAGAAAATTTCTAAAACCCACTTTAAGGACCAGTTCAGGTCTGAAGTCACTTTGTGGGGCCTACATAGTGGATACCCCCATAAATGATCCCATTGTAGAAACTACACCCCTCAAGTTACTCAAAACTGATTTTATAAACTGTGATTACCCTTTAGGTGTTCCACAAGAATTAATAGAAAATGGAGATGAAATTTCAAAATTTAACTTTTTTGGGCGATTTTTCATTTTAATCTATTTTTTTACCCACTAACAAAGCAAGGGTTAACAGCCAAACAAAACTCAATATTTATTACCCCGATTCTGCGGTTTACTGAAACACCCCACATGTGGTCGTTAACTGATGTAAGGGCACGTGGCAGGGCGCAGAAGGAAAGGAGCGCTGTATGGTTTTTGGAAGGCAGATTTTGCTGAACTGGTTTTTAGACACCATGTCCCATTTTAACCAGTATTTGTATCCTCATATATTTTAGTAGGATTAGGTTTTTAAGGTTCATTTCAGTAAATGCCGTCAGCTTGAAAGGATTCCAGATGTCGAGTGCCTATCATTACTACACGTATACATTTGAATTAATTGGTGGCAGGGTGAGCCATATTGGTGGGTGCCCCAGTTCCAGCCACCTTGTTCTCTATATTCACGGATAAAGACTCATTCATACGGCCGTCTCAATGAGCCCTTCTAGTCCGAGCAATAGAGTAAATCTTTGCATCAGATGGCGAAAAAAATGAAAAATCCAGTAACAATATTGTTACACATGTATCACGTCCATTTCACCTGTACTGATACACCGTAACAAACTCTCAGCTGTGAATTTCTAGGTCAAGACGGGATTTCATCTATTAAATATTTCCTATGGTCAAACGTAGCAGTGAAAACACTGCACCAGTTACTCAAAGCGCTGCTGACATACTCCAGAAAAGATGGCGGCGCGGGGGCCACTTACCTGTGTGAGTTCGGATGTGTTTCTGCAAGTCTCCTGATGTCTTGAAGGACTTGGTGCAGTTTTCCTCTGTGCACCTATAGGGCTTCTCTCCTGTGTGCGTCCGTACGTGGCTTTTTAACCCGTAGCCTACAGAAATAAGTGAGACGTCACAATCCGGAACTTTGGAAAAGTTTTGTTTCACTTGTCTAGAACTGACTGATCCAGAGTTTATCATGTCTTGTACTCCAGTCACATCCAAAGCTGTATTGTCCTTCTTCTGCGAGCACATCCACAGCTGAATTCAGTCTCTTTCCTCCTGCTGCTCAATGTTGTCATGGTCCAGTGCTGACAGATGGAAGTCAGCTGGGAATGCAGCTTTGGAGGTAACTGGAGTAGAAGTCAGAAAAATAAAAGAAGAATGTGCAGTGCCCCCCACCCTGGGCCATAAATGGCGCTGCTCTCACTAGGTTCCCATTTCATTAGTCCCTGCACCGCTGGACAGAGATCTTGGATTACTGGACCTGTTGCAAACGCTTTCCCACAGCCGCCATGTTCGCACTGGTACGGCCGGTCCCCAGTGTGCGATCGCTCGTGCACCTATTAGATATAAAGTTACATTGTGTCAGCGGATGACGATCCGGCAACATCTGAAGAATCAAAGGACTCCAACAGCAACAAGCTCCAAAACTTCCATCCATGAGGGGTAACCAGACTGGGTGACAACCACGGGGGGAGCGGTAATGCCGGCTATGCCGATTGTCATCCAGCTGTCCCAGACACGGAACTTACTAAGAAATGCTTAACCGGTCTTAATAAAAAGTGAAAGACGACAAATCAGGGACTCCATTTAACCCCTTGCCGACCAGCTCCATACATGTCACTTTAAAGATGACACCCGCTTCGGAATGGATTGGGTGCCATAGCCGCTGGGTGTCCATTGTTTCAGGGCTAATGTCTGATCGGCGACAACAAGGATTGAAAACATTTAACCCCCAAGATGGCATGGTAAAATGTTCCTAATACACCTGACAGCGCTGCGCTCCCGAGTCCTTCATGTCTCCCCACGTGACGAAAGGGGGAACCGTGGGTGGTCTGTGAAAGGACTGGTCTCTCTGAAGAAACCAAGATGGCTTTTAGAGCTGTAGTTCCCATGGAGCCCTGCAGGTGGCGGGCTCCATAAGAACGTCGTAATCCTGCAAGAGCAATTCAATGCAACACATTCTAGGCTACTTTCACACTGGCGTTTCTGGGTCCGCTTGGGAGATCCGTTTCAGGGCTCAGCGGCCCAAAATGGATCAGTTCAGCCCCAATGCATTCTGAATGTAGAAGGATCCGCTCAAAACGCATCAGTTTGCCTCCGATTAGGGATCGACCGATTATCGGATTTACCGATATTATCGGCCGATATTCAGGATTTTGACCGCTATCGGTATCGGCATCTATTTTGCCGATATTCCGATAGCGTATGGGGAACACAGATCGCGCTGCTGACAGCGCTCTCCGTGTTCCCCTTAGCAGCAGCACAGGGGAGAAGGAGCAGTGTCTCCTCCCCCTGTGCTGCCGCTGCCGCCAATGTAAGGACAGGGGACAGGAGGAGGGGAGGAGCTATGGCCACTGCTCCACCAATGAAGATTAATCTATCATTCATTCATATACAGGAGGCGGGAGCTGCAGGATCACATAGCCGGCTCCCGGCCTCTATGAGCTGTAGCTGCGATCTGCGGTAGTTAACTCCTCAGGTGCCGCGGATCGCAGCTACTGCTCATAGAGGTCGGGAGCCGGCTATGTGATCCTGCAGCTCCCGCCTCCTGTATATGCATAAATGTGAGATTAAGCTTCATTGGTGGCGCAGTGCGCCCCCCCAAGCCCCCCAGTATCGGCTCATAGGGCCCCCCCCACCCCAGTCGCAGTGCGCCCCTCCACAGGATCCCCTCTCCCTTGCTCCTCCGATCGGAGCCCCAGCAGTGTAATGCTGGGGCTCCGATCGGTTACCATGGCAGCCAGGACGCTATTGAAGCCCTGGCTGCCATGATAAGCTCCATGCTACTGTGTGCCCAAAGCACAGAGCAGCAGGGACAGTGTGAGCTCCTATTCACCCTGATAGAGATCTATCAGGGTGAATAGGACAAGGGTTCTAGTCCCTAAGGGGGCTAAAAGTTAGTTAAAAAAAAAAAAAGTTACAAAAAAATAATAAAAACACCAAAATATTAAATATAAATGAAAAAGAAAGATTTACAAAAAAAAAAAAAATACACATTAACAATAAACATTAATTTTCAGCAGATTTGTGGGAATTTTTTTTTTTTTTCAAAAATGAAAATTCCCAGAATATCGGTATAAATTATCGGCTATCGGCCTGAAAGTTCACAAATTATCGGTATCGGCCCTAAAAAATCAATATCGGTCGATCCCTACCTCCGATCCGTCTCCATTCCGCTCCAAGGCGGACACCAAAACGCTGCCTGCAGCCAAACCGATCCGTCCCGACGATGCGGAGCCAAACCGATCCGTCCTGGCACACAATGTAAGTCAATGGGGACGGATCCGTTTTCACTGACACAATCTGGTGCAATTGAAAATGGATCCGTCCTCCATTGACTTTCAATGCAAGTCAGGACGGATCCGTCTGGCTGCAAGCAGCGTTTTTTGTTCATGGCAATGCAAACGGATCCGTTCTGGACGGATACCAGCGTCTCCATTATAGGTGCGGATCCGTCTGTGCAGATACCAGACGGATCCGCACCTACCGCAGGTGTGAAAGTAGCCATAGACGCAGCCTAATGAGGGCTTATTATCTAGGGGGAGCTAAAAAAGAAAGGCTTTAAAAAAAAAAAAAAAATTACAATCATCCCCGTCCTCCATAATTAAAAAATGAATAATAATAATAATAATTAAAAAAAAGGAACATCCTAGGCATCGCTGCGTATCAAAAATACTTATCCCATATAGCCAACAGCGTAGCGTGAAAAAATGACTGATTCACGGTTTATTTCATTCCTCCACCTCCCAAAAATATTGAATAAAACAGGGATTAAAACGTCATATACATCGCAAAATGGCATCAATAAAAACCAGTAATAATCCCATTCAACCTGATCGTCCCACAAAAACGAGCCTCGCACATAAAAAGCTCTGGGGGTCAGAAGATGCAATGAAAAGTATTGGAACACAAGAAAAACGATATAATGTGGCATCGCTGTAATCGTACCGACCTGGAGAATGAAGGGAACGCCGTAAAAACAAACCAGAAAACTGTGGCAGAATTCTTTTCCAATTCCACCCCAGTTTCCCAGCCTCCCACTACGCTGTATGCAGAATTATACGGGGCCAACTTGTCCCGCAAAAAGTCCTCATATGACTATGTGAAAGGAAAAATAAAAAGTTATGGCTCTAGGAAGGCAGGGGGTAAAAAATGAAAACACAAACGGAAATTTCGCTATGGGTTAAATAAAAATGCCCTTTAAGCCTCAAACAAAGTCGCCATTTTACTTTTCCATTCTAAAGAAATGTCCTCCTTATCCGCGAAACAGACAAGTATAGGACATGTTCTCTATCTTTGCAGGACTTCAGCACGGACATACGGATGTGCAGTGTGCAGCCCCGCTGATGAAATTAACGGGTCCGCATCTGATGCCTGTGTGCATGAGGCCCCAAGTGGTAAAGGCAGTTTAGAAGCCATGACAAAGGTAGCGGCAATAACCAGCAGGCGGCGCGGCCTCTTACCTTCAGGTGATGAGCTGTCGTGTAGAGCTTGCCACAACCCTCATACTCACAGCGAAATGCCTTCTCGTTGGTCTGTGGCGCTTTGACCGTCACGCGGGGCCCGTGTCCTTGTAAAACAATCTGCAAAGTAAAAAATATAAATAAATAAATTTACCTAAAATACCAAACACCCCAGATGTCAGTGACACAGGGGCAGAGAACGCGGACCCCACCTGCATTTTCTTCTCCTGCTCGGACTCGCCGATCAGCGCGCTGCTGCTCACACTGTCGCTTCCCTCAATAGAAACCTGAAGTACAGAAAACACGGCCCTGGCTGCTGTACTGTGTAGTGCCGGGGGAGGCTGACACGTTTCGGGGGTAGCTACACAGCGACATTTCATATACCATATTTTTCACCCCATAAGAGGCATTTTTCCCCCTAAAAGTGGTGGTGGTGGTTGGAAAAGCCCGTGCACCTTATGGATCGATATGAATGAGCACGTCTATTATGGAAGCGCTCATTAGTACCAGAGAGCGGTGAAGGCAGATGGCAGGCGGCGTCCAGGAGCAGGAGAGGAGTGTTGATAATGGGGGCTGATAAGAGGCATAGAGGCTGATAATGGGGGGCTGGTGAGAGGCATAGGGGCTGATAATGGGGGGCTGGTGAGAGGCATAGGGGCTGATAATGGGGGCTGGTGAGAGGCATAGGGGCTGATAATGGGGGCTGATGAGAGGCATAGGGGCTGATAATGGGGGCTGATGAGAGGCTGATAATGGGGGCTGATGAGAGGCATAGAGGCTGATAATGGGGGCTGGTGAGAGGCATAGGGGCTGATAATGGGGGGCTGGTGAGAGGCATAGGGGCTGATAATGGGGGCTGATAAGAGGCATAGGGGCTGATAATGGGGGCTGGTGAGAGGCTGATAATGGGGGCTGATGAGAGGCATAGGGGCTGATAATGGGGGGCTGGTGAGAGGCATAGGGGCTGATAATGGGGGGCTGGTGAGAGGCATAGGGGCTGATAATGGGGGCTGGTGAGAGGCATAGGGGCTGATAATGGGGGCTGATGAGAGGCTGATAATGGGGGCTGATGAGAGGCATAGAGGCTGATAATGGGGGCTGATAAGAGGCATAGAGGCTGATAATGGGGGCTGATAAGAGGCATAGAGGCTGATAATGGGGGCTGGTGAGAGGCATAGGGGCTGATAATGGGGGGCTGGTGAGAGGCATAGGGGCTGATAATGGGGGGCTGGTGAGAGGCATAGGGGCTGATAATGGGGGCTGATAAGAGGCATAGGGGCTGATAATGGGGGCTGGTGAGAGGCTGATAATGGGGGCTGATGAGAGGCATAGGGGCTGATAATGGGGGGCTGGTGAGAGGCATAGGGGCTGATAATGGGGGGCTGGTGAGAGGCATAGGGGCTGATAATGGGGGCTGATGAGAGGCTGATAATGGGGGCTGATGAGAGGCATAGAGGCTGATAATGGGGGCTGATAAGAGGCATAGAGGCTGATAATGGGGGCTGGTGAGAGGCATAGGGGCTGATAATGGGGGGCTGGTGAGAGGCATAGGGGCTGATAAGAGGCATAGAGGCTGATAATGGGGGCTGATAAGAGGCATAGAGGCTGATAATGGGGGCTGATAATGGGGGGCTGGTGAGAGGCATAGGGGCTGATAATGGGGGCTGATAAGAGGCATAGAGGCTGATAATGGGAGCTGATAAGAGGCATAGAGGCTGATAATGGGGGCTGATAAGAGGCATAGAGGCTGATAAGAGGCATAGGGGCTGATAATGGGGGCTGATAAGAGGCATAGAGGCTGATAATGGGGAGCTGATGAGAGGCTAGAGGCTGATAATGGGGCGGTGAGCATAGAGGCTGATAATGGGGGCTGGTGAGAGGCATAGAGGCTGATAATGGGGGCTGGTGAGAGGCATAGAGGCTGATAATGGGGGCTGGTGAGAGGCATAGAGGCTGATAATGGGGGCTGGTGAGAGGCATAGAGGCTGATAATGGGGGCTGGTGAGAGGCATTGAGGCTGAAATGGGGGCTGGTGAGAGGCATGGGGGCTGATAAGGGGGCTGGTGAGAGGCTGATAATGGGGGCTGATGAGAGGCATAGAGGCTGATAATGGGGGCTGGTGAGAGGCATGGGGGCTGATAATGGGCATAGAGGCTGATAATGGGGGCTGGTGAGAGGCATTAGAGGCTGATAATGGGGGCTGGTGAGAGGCATTGAGGCTGATAATGGGGGCTGGTGAGAGGCATAGAGGCTGATAATGGGGGCTGGTGAGAGGCATAGAGGCTGATAATGGGGGCTGGTGAGAGGCATAGAGGCTGATAATGGGAGCTGATGAGAGGCATAGAGGCTGATAATGGGGGCTGGTGAGAGGCATGGGGGCTGATAATGGGGGCTGGTGAGAGGCATAGAGGCTGATAATGGGGGCTGGTGAGAGGCATGGGGGCTGATAATGGGGGCTGGTGAGAGGCATGGGGGCTGATAATGGGGGCTGGTGAGAGGCATAGAGGCTGATAATGGGGGCTGGTGAGAGGCATAGAGGCTGATAATGGGGGCTGGTGAGAGGCATGGGGGCTGATAATGGGGGCTGGTGAGAGGCATGGGGGCTGATAATGGGGGCTGGTGAGAGGCATGGGGGCTGATAATGGGGGCTGGTGAGAGGCATAGAGGCTGATAATGGGGGCTGGTGAGAGGCATAGAGGCTGATAATGGGGGCTGGTGAGAGGCATGGGGGCTGATAATGGGGGCTGGTGAGAGGCATGGGGGCTGATAATGGGGGCTGGTGAGAGGCATGGGGGCTGATAATGGGGGCTGGTGAGAGGCTGATAATGGGGGCTGATGAGAGGCATAGAGGCTGATAATGGGGGCTGGTGAGAGGCATGGGGCTCTTATCTGAGGTCTGATTGGGGTCTGATCTGAGGTGTAATGGTAAATATTTTTTCTTATGGTCCTCCTCTATAACCCTATGGGCCGATGCGTCTTATAGGGTGAAAAATACGGTAACTGATTTCGATGGTGTTGCATGCGGCAGTCTCAGCATGTCACATGGCGACGCCACTGAAATACATCACAAGGAATGTCGCCATGTAGCCGAACCCTTAGGGTTGATTCACACTGTTTTTTGGGGAGGTTTTGAGACCGATTTTCCTTCTTTCATATTTCCGATTCATTTCAAATCCTGCAGGAAAATCTGCTTCGAACCCTCCTCCAGAAACCTCAGTGTGAACCTCCCCTCACATCATCTCACCTATACCTTGGCTGCATACTGCTCCAGAGCGCTAATGGTGTCCGGGTCAATGGTGGCCTCCGCTGTGTGCAGTCCAGCCACCGTGCCGTCGGCCTGAATAGCGAGGATGGTGTCCGGCTGCGGGACCTGGACGGCATGGTGGATGTACGCCGTCGTGCCATCTTCTAGCTGCACGGCCTGCACTGAGCTCTGGTCATAGGAATCTGAGAGAGAGGACACGTAAGGGGGTCAGTGGGACCAGCTACATGGGTGCATATGGATCTCAATCATAAAGCAGCACTCCGCCTTTACCTTTGGAGTGATGGATGTAGGCGGTGGTCCCGTCCTCCAGCTGCACGGCCTGCCCATCCTCCAGGCGGAGAGAGTCTACGAGGAGACAAGCATCATTTCTGGTGCAGTTTGCGCTGTGTCATAAGGCTGCGCTTTGTGAATAGGGCCTTAAAGGGGGCAGTCCAGGAAAGGATACGACGGGTTATGACTGCACACATCACTAGATCATCTAATGGCCATAACAAGCGTCACTACGCCACACACTCCTTGGACATACGGTGATTGGGAACCATTACTGGTGCAGTAGAGGAGACCGGCGGGGGGCGCATCCACTGATCTCTACAGTCATGGGCGACACTTACCACTTTTAGGGACATGCTGGACATAAGCCGCGGAGCCGTCCTCCAGCTGAATCACTTGTCCTTCCATGAGTTTATCATCTACAGAGAAGAAATCATTAGTAGGCGACTGTCCACTCAGCAGAGCCGGCTGTGCGCACAAAGCGGCTGCACTGGTACCTTTTGCGTTGTGCTGTATATACGCTGTGGAGCCGTCCGCCAGGGTCACTGCTTGTAAGCTCACACCCTCCATGGTGTCCATGCTCTCCCCATCTGCACAAGTATTACAATACAGATCATCACTAAGGATCAATGACTGGTGGAAGGGGCGGGGCTTACTCGAGGGGCAGGGTTACATTATTCAGGGCGGGGTTACATTATCCAGGGCGGAGAGGGAGGCTTCTGCTGCAGCCAGCTGTCCTACAGCCAGACACAGGACAGTGAGGGGAGAGGACATGTCGGATTTCTTGGGGCAGACAGAACATTTCACCCGGTGCCACTCCCAGAGCGGGGGTATCCCAGATGACACCCGGAGCCGCCACTCCCGGAGCGGGGGGTATCGCAGATGACACCTGGCGCCACTCCCGGAGCGGGGGGTATCGCAGATGACACCTGGCGCCACTCCCGGAGCGGGGGGTATCGCAGATGACACCTGGCGCCACTCCCGGAGCGGGGGGTATCGCAGATGACACCCTGGCGCCACTCCCGGAGCGGGGGTATCGCAGATGACACCTGGCGCCACTCCCGGAGCGGGGGGGTATCGCAGATGACACCTGGCGCCACTCCCGGAGCGGGGGGTATCGCAGATGACACCTGGCGCCACTCCCGGAGCGGGGGTAGCGAGATACCTGCCCCCGAGCGGGGTATCGCAGATGACACCTGGCGCCACTCCCGGAGCGGGGGGTATCGCAGATGACACCTGCGCCACTCCCGGAGCGGGGGGTATCGCAGATGACACCTGGCGGCCACTCCGGAGCGGGGGGGTATCGCAGATGACACATGGCGCCCACTCCCGGAGCGGGGGGTATCGCAGATGACACCTGGCGCCACTCCCGGAGCGGGGGGTATCGCAGATGACACCTGGCGCCACTCCCGGAGCGGGGGGTATCGCAGATGACACCTGGCGCCACTCCCGGAGCGGGGGGTATCGCAGATGACCCTGGCGCCACTCCCGGAGCGGGGGGTAGTCGCAGATGACACCTGGCGCCACCTCCCGGAGCGGGGGGTATCGCAGATTACACCTGGCGCCACTCCCGGAGCGGGGGGTATCGCAGATGACACCTGGCGCCACTCCCGGAGCGGGGGGTATCGCAGATGACACCTGGCGCCACTCCCGTAGCGGGGGGTATCGCAGATGACACCTGGCGCCACTCCCGGAGCGGGGGGTATCGCAGATGACACCTGGCGCCACTCCCGGAGCGGGGGGTATCGCAGATGACACCTGGCGCCACTCCCGGAGCGGGGGGTATCGCAGATGACACCTGGCGCCACTCCCGGATCGGGGTGTATCGCAGATGACACCTGGCGCCACTCCCGAGCGGGGGTTATCGCAGATGACACCTGGCGCCACTCCCGGAGCGGGGGGTATCGCAGATGCACCTGGCGCCACTCCCGGGAGGCGGGGGGTATCGCAGATGACACATGGCGCCACTCCCGGAGCGGGGGGTATCGCAGATGACACCTGCGCAATAGGGGATATCGGCAGATGACACCCTGCGCCTCCCCGGAGCGGGGGGTATCGCAGATGACACCTGGCGCCACTCCCGGAGCGGGGGTATCGCAGATGACACCTGGCGCCACTCCCGGAGCGGGGGGTATCGCAGATGACACCTGGCGCCACTCCCGGAGCGGGGGGTATCGCAGATGACACCTGGCGCCACTCCCGGAGCGGGGGGTATCGCAGATGACACCTGGCGCCACTCCCGGAGCGGGGGGTATCGCAGATGACACCTGGCGCCACTCCCGGAGCGGGGGGGTATCGCAGATGACACCTGGCGCCACTCCCGGAGCGGGGGGTATCGCAGATGACACCTGGCGCCACTCCCGGAAGCGGGGGGTATCGCAGATGACACCTGGCGCCACTCCCGGAGCGGGGGTATCGCAGATGACACCTGGCGCCACTCCGGCGCGGGGGGTATAGCGAACCTGGCGCCACTCCCGGAGCGGGGGGTATCGCAGATGACACCTGGCGCCACTCCCGGAGCGGGGGGTATCGCAGATGACACCCGGAGCCACCACTCAGTCACTTCTCTTGGGGGCAGAATATCTGAGGTTAGTGGGGGGGGGGGGGGGGATCAGTTGGTTATTTCGAGGATCGGTCTTTCCTATTAGTTTCATTCTGTGATGAGAAAATCAGTTCAGACTAATTGATTCATCCCATCAACAAGAACTCTTCCCCTTCCCCCGAGAAGGACAGGGCAGGACATCTCGGCCACCCCAACAACCTCACATCTCAGAAGGGCCCTGCAACTGTCCATGTGCCGCTATCTGAAAGTGTAGAGATGCACGCACAATCGCTGCTACAGTAGCGCTTGCGCCGCAGGCAGGAGACTGTCGGGGGGCCGAGATGTCTGGCCCCATTAATAAAGCGTCAGGAGGAGCGTCTTCAGCAGCGGAGACAGCCCCCCACAGGTGAAGAGCTCTCCCCTAATCCTGACAGACTGTGATTGGAGGTAAACCCCCGAGTACAGCGGGAATAAACTTACCGTCACCAGCCACGGCCTCGGTCAGGCACAGAGTGACATGGCCGCCGTCGCCGCCTCCGGCAAACTCCGTCATTCCCTGGGAGTCGCGGTTTATCTGAGCCAGCAGCATGGCTTTACCTGCAGAGAAACAGGAACGTCCAGTCATTACCGCCGTCTCATCGGCTCTCGCCACTTTCTCCTTGAGGCCCGCGTTTGGCTGACCGCCACTGAGGGGCACAGTATTGTAAGATGAAGGGCACACTTCGGAAAGCTCCAGGTGCAAATGTCAAAGTAGGCATTCACTAGCGCAGTCCTCCTGTACAGACATGGCTATCCTGGTGTATTCATCTGGTAACGCAGATTTCTCTCAGGCGTTCAGTAAACTGTATTCTGGCCCAGCTGAGGGTCTGTCACTGTGCATCAGTGTCCACAATCCACTGCAAGCTGAACACCAAAACATAGGTGCTGTTTGCTACAATGTTTCAGTGTGGATTTCAGCTCATAGATATTGCCTAATGGACACACTGTAACAAACCCTCAGCAGGACTAGGTCGGGTAGGTTCTCAGCCTCTGGATTGAAATAAGAATAGTCTTATTCACTGACTTCAAGCAGAGATTTTGAACATGGTGAGAAATGTTGAGGGCAGATTTACCAAGACTGGCATTTCATACATTTGCTAATTTACAAGATGCGCCTCTGTAAATTTCGGGCCGCTATGAGCGGTGTAGATGGGTACCAGAATTTACACCAATTTCTGGCGGTCACTATAATAAACCTGTGGGACTGTAGAGGCCACACCTTCCCGTTATGCCCCGCCTATTAAAAATATGGCAAAAGCAATATAAAAATGAAAAAAGCTGCATATTTTTGCAGAAAGTGTCAGGGAAAAAACCCGCCACCGTCCGTGATAAATCCCCCCAAAGACTATGGAGCGAGTGTCGGAGGGGGCGCTATTGTATCCGTACTGGGAGGGAAAGCCAAACAGGTAACATCCTACAGCAGACTACAACTTCCAGCGTGCATATGTACTTATATCCTACAGAAGTGAGAAGAGGATTCTGGGAGTTGTAGTTTCGGGGAGAGACAGAGGCTGCTGATCCCTGTTCGGTGACATGGGACCTCTTAGGGCAGCATTCACACAGGCCGCGTCGTCTGCAGCATGCCGGATTAGCGCAATTCTACTGTTATAATGTATTGTTCCGTTAGTGGGGTGAAGCCCGGGATCTTCTGCGTCTGTCTCACCACCATCAGCTGCGCAATTTACAGGATAGTCAGAAATTTCTGGGATCAAAAACCAGTTCCATTAATCTAAAGGGGGCTACACAGGATTTCTGAAAGAGGTCTGCCAAGTGTGAATCCCCCCGTGATCCTTGACACAGAGAGCACAGGAAGGGGCTCACGCACAAGTGGGGGGCCATACAAACAGCTTGCGTGATGTCACAGGGGCCATAAGCCAGCCTGGGCCGCAATGGACCATGGCCTCCTCCATGATCGGAACCGCCTCAGCTACGATATAGCCGCCATCTTTATGTCATTAGTATCAGAGCCACACACTGTATATTAGGGTTGTCTCAGGTATCGAATTATCAATACCCAATCGATACAATACCGGGATTTGCCTTCTACCGATACCAAGCTGCTCTACTGCGCAGCCTAGTATCAGAGAACATGGTGCGCGGGGCTCCCAGCAGCACAGGGGACATCCATTGGTGGCAGTGGCAGCAGTGTAATCCTGGGGCTCCGATCGGTTACCATGGCAGCCATGGTCCGCTCCCTGCTGTGTGCACAGATCCCAGGGCAGCAGGAACAGTGCGAGGTCCTAGTCACCACAACAGAGCTCCATCAGGGGGAATAGGACAATTATAATATTAAGTAGAAGTATCCCCCTTTCCCAATTTTACATATAAAATATATGAATAAATAAACATAATCACCAGGTCCCAAAAAGTGTGAACTATTTAAAAAAAAAATAAAAAAAAAAATTAATAATAATCTATGCGGTGAACCTTGTAAAAAGGAAAAAAAAAAAAAAAAAAAAACAACAAAGAAAAAAAAACCGCGATTCACCTTTTTTTTTTTTTTTACCTTCTCCCCCAAAAAATATAGGATCGGACTGTTCCTGGGCCGGACGTTCCATAAAATGCGGAAAGCACGCGGCTTTTTTGGCGTTTTATTTTTTCTTGCATGGTATCGAAACCAATCACATTTTAGTATCGTGACAACCCTACTGTATATACCCTGGCGATGTCACACACGCTGTATATACCCTGGCGATGTCACACACGCTGTATATACCCTGGCGATGTCACACACGCTGTATATATCACCAGGTTATACACAGTGCGTGTGTGACATCACATAGTATTATAGACCGGGTGTATATAGTGTGTGTGACATCACCAGGCTATATACACACACGCTGCATACACCCTGGTGATGTCACACACGCACTATATATATCCTGGTGATGACACACACGCACTGTATAAATATATCCTGGTGATGTCACACACACGCGCTGTGTATATATATATATATATATAAATAAGGAAGTATTACTTTACTGAGAGAGTAGTGGATGCATGGAATAGCCTTCCTGCAGAAGTGGTAGCTGCAAATACAGTGGAGGAGGTTAAGCATGCATGGGATAGGCATAAGGCCATCCTTCATATAAGATAGGGCCGGGGCTATCCATAGTATTCAGTATATGGGGCAGACTAGATGGGCCACATGGGTCTTATCTGCCGACACATTCTATGTTTCTATATCCTGGTGATGTCACACACACGCGCTGTATATATATATATATCCTGGTGATGTCACACACACGCGCTGTATATATATATATCCTGGTGATGTCACACACACGCTGTATATATATATATATATATATATATATATCCTGGTGATGTCACACACACGCGCTGTATATATATATCCTGGTGATGTCACACACACGCTGTATATATATATATCCTGGTGATGTCACACACACGCTGTGTATGTATATATATATATATCCTGGTGATGTCACACACACGCTGTATATATATATATATATATATATATATATCCTGGTGATGTCACACACACGCGCTGTATATATATATCCTGGTGATGTCACACACACGCTGTGTATATATATATATCCTGGTGATGTCACACACACGCTGTATATATACAGTCATGTGAAAAAATTAGGACACCCTTTGAAAGCATGTGGTTTTTTGTAACATTTTTAATAAAAGGTTATTTCATCTCCGTTTCAACAATACAGAGAGATTAAAGTAATCCGACTAAACAAAGAAAACTGAAGAAAAGTCTTTTCAAGATCTTCTGTAAATGTCATTCTACAAAAATGCCTATTCTAACTGAGGAAAAAGATAGGACACCCTTGCCCCTAATAGCGAGTGTTACCTCCTTTGGCTGAAATAACTGCAGTGAGACGGTTCTTGTAGCCATCTACCAGTCTTCGACATCGGTCTGAGGAAATTTTACCCCACTCCTCAATGCAGAACTTTTTCAGCTGTGAGATGTTTGAGGGGTTTCTTGCACGTACAGCCCTTTTCAAGTCACCCCACAGCATCTCAATGGGATTCAAATCTGGACTTTGACTTGGCCATTCCAGGACTCTCCATTTCTTCTTTTTCAGCCAATCTTTGGTTGATTTACTAGTATGTTTTGGGTCATTGTCATGTTGCATGGTCCAGTTCCGCTTCAGCTTTAATTTTCTAACTGATGGTCTCACATGTTCTTCAAGCACCTTCTGATACACAGTAGAATTCATCGTGGATTCTATGATGGTGAGCTGACCAGGTCCTGCTGCAGCAAAGCAGCCCCAAACCATGACACTTCCACCTCCATGCTTCACAGTTGGTATGAGGTTCTTTTCTTGGAATGCTGTGTTTGGTTTACGCCAAACATGTCCTCTGCTGTTGTGTCCAAATAATTCAATTTTGGACTCATCTGTCCAAAGAACATTATTCCAGAAGTCCTGGTCTTTGTCAACTTTATCTCTGGCAAATGTCAGTCTGGCCTCGATGTTTCTCTTGGAAAGCAAAGGTTTCCTCCTTGCACACCTCCCATGCAAGTTAAACTTGTGCAGTCTCTTTCTGATTGTAGAGGCATGTACTTCTACATCAACAGTAGCCAGAGCCTGCTGTAGTTCTCGAGATGACACTTTAGGGTTTTTGGAGACCTCTTTTAGCATCTTGCGGTCTGCTCTTGGGGTGAACTTGCTGGGGCGACCAGTCCTGGGCATGTTGGCAGTTGTTTTGAAAGCCCTCCACTTGTAGACTATCTTCCGGACAGTGGAATGGCTGATTTCAAAATCTTTTGAGATCTTTTTAAATCCCTTCCCAGACTCATAGGCTGCTACAATCTTTTTTCTGAAGTCCTCTGACAGCTCTTTTGCTCTCACCATGGTGCTCACTCTCACTTCAACAGTCAGGAGCACACCAAACTAAATGTCTGAGGTTTAAATAGGGCAAGCCTCATTCAACATGCAGAGTAACGATCTACTAATTATGTGCACCTGGTGTGATATACCTGTGTGAGATCTGAGCCAATTTAAGAGGGAATACATGTGAGGGTGTCCTATCTTTTTCCTCAGTTAGAATAGGCATTTTTGTAGAATGACATTTACAGAAGATCTTGAAAAGACTTTTCTTCAGTTTTCTTTGTTTAGTTGGATTACTTTAATCTCTCTGTATTGTTGAAACGGAGATGAAATAACCTTTTATTAAAAATGTTACAAAAAACCACATGCTTTCAAAGGGTGTCCTAATTTTTTCACATGACTGTATATATATATATATATATATATCCTGGTGATGTCACACACACGCGCTGTATATATATATATCCTGGTGATGTCACACATGCGCTGTATATATATCCTGGTGATGTCACACACACGCTGTATATGTGTATATATATATATATATATATATATATATATATATATATATATATATATATATATCCTGGTGATGTCATACACACGCACTATATATATCCTGATGATGTCACACACACGCGCTGTATATATATATATCCTGATGATGTCACACACACGCTGTATATATATATATATATATATATATATATATCCTGATGATGTCACACACACACGCGCTGTATATATATATATATATATATATATATATATATATCCTGATGATGTCACACACGCGCTGTATATATATATATATATCCTGGTGATGTCACACACACACGCGCTGTATATATATATATATATATATATATATCCTGATGATGTCACACACGCGCTGTATATATATATATCCTGGTGATGTCACACACACGCGCTGTATATATATATATATATATATATATATATATATATATATATATCCTGGTGATGTCACACACACGCGCTGTATATATATATCCTGATGATGTCACACACGCGCTGTATATATATATATCCTGGTGATGTCACACACACGCTGTATATATATATATATATCCTGGTGATGTCACACACACGCGCTGTATATATATATATATATATATATATCCTGGTGATGTCACACACACGCGCTGTATATATATATATATCCTGGTGATGTCACACACACGCGCTGTATATATATATCCTGATGATGTCACACACGCGCTGTATATATATATATCCTGGTGATGTCACACACACGCGCTGTATATATATATCCTGGTGATGTCACACACACGCTGTATATATATATATATATATATCCTGGTGATGTCACACACACGCGCTGTATATATATATATCCTGGTGATGTCACACACACGCTGTATATATATTTCCCTTATCGTCCTCGGCAGCACAGAATGGGTTAACGTTGACCGCCCACCTAGATTTAAACAATCAAACAATTAGTCAATCACATAATCAGTCACCTATAAGGTCTGGTGAATGCAACTGCCCCTTGTATTTTTTTTATGTCCTCATTCCTGAGGAATCTGCCCACCTGTCTGGTGTGGTGAAGATCGGCCACCTATGCCGTGGGGTGTGTCCCAGGCTCCAGGCCAAGTGTCCAGCAGTGCCACGGGTGTGTCCTTGGCGCTGGCACTATGCTGCATCCACGATGTGCGCTCCGGCAGGAGGTTCTCCATTGCGGTCTGCTAAGCCGCTTCCCTGCCGATGATTCACGCATGTGCGCCCGACGCTGTCATCCCCAGCATGCCGCTCCTTGGATCGGATGCCGCCCCATGCCGCACTTCCGGGTTCGGGCAGCGTCTGACGTCATCAGTCAGCGCGCCCTCTGGGGCCAATGGGAAGCCGCCGGAGCGGCTGACGTCACCAGGCGGCGTCCAGGGCGCCAGATTCGAATATTTAAGGTGGATGCAGGCTGGAGCAAGCTGCCATAAGTGCCTGGCAGCCGAGCTCCTGTGAGAGTAAGGTATTGTGTCAGCTGGGGCCCTTATGACTAGATCTCCTTGCTGTTCTGCTCATTGTGTCAGCTGGGGCCCTTCTGACTAGATCTCCTTGCTGTTCTGCTCATTGTGTCAGCTGGGGCCCTTCTGACTAGATCTCCTTGCTGTTCTGCTCATTGTGTCAGCTGGGGCCCTTCTGACTAGATCTCCTTGCTGTTCTGCTCATTGTGTCAGCTGGGGCCCTTCTGACTAGATCTCCTTGCTGTTCTGCTCATTGTGTCAGCTGGGGCCCTTCTGACTAGATCTCCTTGCTGTTCTGCTCATTGTGTCAGCTGGGGCCCTTCTGACTAGATCTCCTTGCTGTTCTGCTCATTGTGTCAGCTGGGGCCCTTCTGACTAGATCTCCTTGCTGTTCTGCTCATTGTAGGTCTGTTTGTCTGTTCCAGATGTCTGGGCTTCCTGGTTCAGGGAGAAAGAAGTCTAAGAAGCACAGACACAGATATTGCCTGTCATGTGAGCAGCCCCTACCTGATGAGCAGCGAGAGGACTACTGTGACAACTGTACGGCGGCGGATTCCGTCCATTCTCATAGATCGTCTGGATCCAAGAGGTCTAGGAGGAAGCAGTCCCGCTGCATTTCTTGTATTCAGCCCTTACCTGAGGATTCGCGGTCCAATATCTGCTCTTCCTGTACTCAGCCGGAGGTCGAGTCTGACGCAGAGTCCAGAAGGCTAATGAGCCTCTTTAAGTCCTTTCTGACAAAGCAGAAACAGAAGGCCAAAAAGAGAAAGCGCGATCCTGTCTCCTCATCCTCTGACGAGTCTCTGCCGGCTGAGAGCGAATATTCAGACTCCGATTGGGAAGTCTCTAAAATGGAGGAAAATTTCCTTTTTGATAGGAAGAATGCGAATCGCTTAATCAAAGAAGTAAAGGGAATAATGGAGACTAAGGAAGACCCTGTCGCTGCACAGGACAAGGAGAGTCTCTTCTATTTTCCAAAGAAAAAAGCTTCAGTCCTCCCAAGCCATCCAGTGCTGGACTCCATATTCCAGAAGGAATGTAAATGTCCCCTGAAAAAGATGGATCCTGGCTCAAGATTCCGCTCTGTTTATAAGGGTCCATTCACACGTCCGTTTTTTCTTTCCTGATCTGTTCCGTTTTTTGCGGAACAGATCAGGACCAGATCTGGACCAGATCTGGACCCATTCATTTTCAATGGGTCCTGGAAAAAAAAAAATAAAATAAAAAAATAAATAAATAAATAATCGGACAGCACGTTTCAGTTGTTCCGTTCCGCATGTCCGTTTAAATATAAAACATGTCCTATTCTTTTCCGCAAAATTCAGATCCTGGTACAATACAAAGTCAATGGATCCGCAAAAAACGGAAGACATTCGGATGTCATTCCGTATGTCATCCGTTTTTTGCGGAATCCGTTCCTGGAAACACATACATTTTTTTTTTCAATTTTTTTTCAATGAATTCCAAACAACTTTATTTGATTATTGAAATTTATACATGTTTCCGTTTTTTTGCGGATCCGCAAAAAACGGATGACATACGGAAACATTTTCAGGAACAACGGATCCGCAAAAAACTGACCGAAAATCGGGATATAGAAAAATACTGACGTGTGAATGTAGCCTAAGATCGACTCCTCTGAGTCCTCAAGCTGGGAAGTCCCTGCCAGAGTTGATCCGGCGGTAACAAGGCTGGCTAAAAGGTCCTTCTTTCCTGCAGATGACTCCGCGTTGCTGAGGGACCCGATGGACAGAAAAGCAGATAACGTGGCCAAGTAAGAATGCAATCAGAATCTGGCTAAGTCATCTAGGAAGGGACATCGAGGACGGAGTCTCCAGAGAAGACCTGCTTCTTCAACTGCCGTCCCTTAAAATGGCCGCTGAGTTTTTGTGCGACTTTCCAGTGGATTCGCTGAGATTTCTAGCTAAAGATATGGCTCTCTCAAATTCGATAAGAAGAACCTTGTGGCTCAAGCTATGGGCAGGAGATGTTGCCTCAAAGACCAACCTCTGCGCTTTACCTTTTGAGCCTGGGAGACTGTTCGGCTCTCAGCTAGACAAGCTGTTAGAATCCAATTCTGATGAAAAATCTCTGAAGTTCCCTCAGGTTAAAACCAAGAATCGGCCGAGGAATTTTCGTCCCTTTGGTAGGCAGCCTTACCGCAGAACAGGCTATCGTGGGCGATCTAGCAGAGGCCGGTCAGACAGAAGAGTCCTTCCCAGTTCTGCTGAAAAAGCAAGAGGGAAGGAAGACATCAGTAAAAACTCCAAGACTGATTTCTGACGTCGAAAGCCAGTCTGTAGGAGGGCGCTTATCCTACTTCTACAACAACTGGGAGAGAATCACTACAGACAAATGGGTTCTGGATCTAGTAAGAGACGGATACTTGCTAGAGTTTCTTCATCAGCCAAGAAGCAGATTTCTGTATCAAAGAGAAGACCCTCGTATAGATCACCTGGTGGACCAATTCCTAAAGAAAGGAGCTTTAGAACGGGTACCAAGAGGTCAAGAAAAAAAGGGAGTCTACTCCAGGTTGTTTCTAGTCCCAAAAGCAAGCGGGGATTGGCGTCTCGTTATAGACCTCAGATACTTAAATCATTTTCTGAAAAAAATCAATTTCAAGATGGAAACGTTAAGACCGGTGGTGTCCACTCTTCAGCGAAACCAGTTCATGGCCTGCCTGGACTTGGAGGACGCCTACCTGCATGTACCCATAAGAGCTTCCTCAAGGAAATTCCTAAGAGTAGCCGTCAGAAGAGCAGGGAAAATCCTGCACTTTCAATTCAGAGCGTTGCCCTTCGGACTGACGTCCGCACCCAGAATTTTTACCAAGATATCAGTGGTGGCAGCAGTGTATCCACGCTTACAGGCCATTCAAGTCTATCCTTACTTGGACGACTGGCTAGTGGCAGCAGCAACAGAGGAACAGTTACAACTTCATCTCCGTACAGTCATCTCTCTTCTCTAGTCCCTCGGTTTCATAATGAGTTGGAAGAAATCTCAGCTCTCCCCAACGACGTCAAAAAGATTCTTGGGGATGGTGATAGACACCCGCTGCATGAAAGTTTTCCTTCCTTCAGACAAGAGTCAGAAGATCAGAGAGGAAGTGAGAACCTTGAGATCCATTCACAAGCCATCTGTACGCAGAGTGATGAAGACCTTGGGTCATCTGACTTCTACCATAGATGCGGTCCCCTGGGCGAAGATCCATATGCGAGACCTTCAATGGAATATGATACAGGCAAGACGCACCAGTCATTGCGATTTGGAAAGAAGAATCAGTCTGAGGCCATCCGTTATTCAGAGTTTGAACTGGTGGTTAGAGCAGTAGAAACATATTTGCGAAGAACGGAAGAGTTCCGTTTAGACTAAAGTCTTTTTTTGCTTTATTCTGGACCGAGAAGAGGGCGAACGCCATCCAAGGATTCTCTCGCCCGGTGGATAAAGAACACCATCACAGAAACCTACTTGTTAGAGGGGGAAACTCCACCACTTTCCATCAAGGCTCATTCCACGAGATCGACAGCAGCCTCCTGGGCGGAATATGGACAGGTGTCTTTACAAGAAATCTGCAGCGCAGCCTCCTGGTCCACTCCTTCCACCTTCGCAAAGCATTATCGCCTCGACATCGAGTCCAGGAGCTCAGCCTTTGGCACAGGCATTCTAAGTTCAGTTTCGGTATAATCCCCCCCTTTGGAATCTATAAAAATCCCATTCTGTGCTGCCGAGGACCATAAGGGAAAGTAGAAAATTGGTACCTGGAATTTTACTTTCCTTGAGTCCGAAGGCAGCACAGGCGTACCCTCCCTAATAAACTGTATTCTGTTCTGCAACCGTTTGCATCTATTTTTTAATACAAGGGGCAGTTGCATTCACCAGGCCTTATAGGTGGACTGATTATGTGATTGACTAATTGTTTGATTGTTTAAATCTAGGTGGGCGACGTTAACCCATTCTGTGCTGCCTTCGGACTCAAGGAAAGTAAAATTCCAGGTACCAGTTTTCTGCTATATCCTGGTGATGTCACACACACACTGTATATATAGCCTGGTGATGTCACACACACACTGTATATATAGCCTGGTGATGTCACACACACTGTATATATCCAGTCTATAATACTATGTGATGTCACACACACACGCTGTATACACCCTGGTGATGTCACACACACACACTGTATATATATCCTGGTGATGTCACACACACACTGTATATACCCTGGTGATGTCTAGGGCTGCAGCTAACGATTATTTGAATAATCGATTAGTTGCCGATTAATTTCTACGATTAATCGATTAATCGGAAAAAACGACAAAATTACCAAACAGAGAGGTTTATATGATCTTACTTGAAAAATTATGTTCAAAGGCCATATTAAAACAAATCGTGGACGACACTATTATGGGGGATCTGTGGACGACACTATTATGGGGGATCTGTGGACGACACTATTATGGGGGATCTGTGGACGACACTATTATGGGGGATCTGTGGACGGCGTAATTATGGGGGATCTGTGGACGGCGTAGTTATGGAGAGGGGGATCTGTGGACGGCGTAGTTATGGAGAGGGGGATCTGTGGACGGCGTAGTTATGGAGAGGGGGATCTGTGGACGGCGTAGTTATGGAGAGGGGGATCTGTGGACGGCGTAGTTATGGAGAGGGGGATCTGTGGACGGCGTAGTTATGGAGAGGGGGATCTGTGGACGGCGTAGTTATGGAGAGGGGGATCTGTGGACGGCGTAGTTATGGAGAGGGGGATCTGTGGACGGCGTAGTTATGGAGAGGGGGATATGTGCACTGTTATGGGCATAACAGTGCACAGATCCCTTTCCTCATAACAGTGCACAGACCCCCCTCCCCATAGCAGTGCCATAGACAGATCCTCCCCCCTCCCCATAGCAGTGCTATACACAGACACAGACCCCCCCCATAGCAGTGCCATAGACAGATCCTCCCCCCTCCCCATAGCAGTGCTATACACAGACACAGACCCCCCTCCCCATAGCAGTGCCATAGACAGATCCTCCCCCCTCCCCATAGCAGTGCTATACACAGACACAGACCCCCCCCATAGCAGTGCCATAGACAGATCCCCCCTCCCCCTAACAGCCCCGGCCCCGATGCTTGCATCTTTATTTTACCTTTTTACAATGACGCTCCCGCTCCTGTAACAGCCAGGCAGAGCGGACGGCGGCGTAACGTCACTCAATCACGTGACGCGCCTGCTCCGCCCACTTCATGAATGAAGGAGGCGGAGCAGGCGTGTCACGTGAGTGAGTGACGTTACGCCGCCGTCCGCTCTGCCTGGCTGTTACAGGAGCGGGAGCGTCATTGTAAAAAGGTAAAATAAAGATGCAGCGACCGCCCGCCCGAATAGCAACGAATCGGCGATTATTCGATAACTGGATTCGTCAACAACGAATCCAGTTATCGAATATAATCGATTACATCGATTAATCGTTGCAGCCCTAGTGATGTCACACACACACACACACACACTATCCTGGTGATGTCACACACACTGTATATATCCAGTCTATAATACTATGTGATGTCACACACACACACTGTATATATCCTGGTGATGTCACACACTGTATATATATATCCTGTTGATGTCACACACACACACTGTATGTATACATATATATATATATATAGTAAGGCTTTTGATACTATTAGTAAGGCTTTTGATACTGTCCCACATAGAAGGCTTATTAATAAAGTGCAGTCTTTGGGCTTGGACTCCCATATTGTTGGATGGATTAGGCAGTGGCTGAGGGACAGACAACAGAGGGTTGTAGTCCATGGAGTATATTCAGACCATGGTCTTGTTACCAGTGGGGACCTCAGGGATCTGTTCTGGGACCCATATTGTTTAATGTCTTTATCAGCGACATTGCAGAAGGCCTCGATGGTAAGGTGGGTCTTTTTGCTGATGACACAAAGATGTGTAACAGGGTTGATGTTCTTGGAGGGATACACCGAATGGAAAAGGACTTAGGAAAACTAGAGGAATGGTCAAAAATCTGGCAACTAAAATGTAATGTTGCTAAGTGCAAGATAATGCACCTGGGGCGTAAAAACCCAAGAGCAGAACATACAATCAGTGATACAGTCCTAACCTCAGTATCTGAGGAAAGGGATTTAGGGGTCATTATTTCAGAAGACTTAAAGGTAGGTAGACCATGTCATAGAGCAGCGGGAGATGCTAGCAGAATGCTGGGGTGTATAGGGAGAGGCATTACCAGTAGACAGAGGGGGCGCTCATGCCGCTCTACAGAGCACTACTGAGACCTCATCTGGAGTATTGTGCTCAGTACTGGAGGCCATATCTCCAGAAGGATATAGATACTCTAGAGAGAGTTCAGAGAAGAGCTACTAAACTGGTCCATGGATTGCAGGATAAAACTTACCAGGAAAGATGAAAGGACCTTAACATGTAGAGCTTGGAAGAAAGACGAGACGGAGGGGAGATGAGAGAGACGGCTAAATACATAAAGGGAATCAACAAGGGAAAAGAGGAGAGAAGATTTACAGGAAGGAAAACTGCTACAAGAGGACATAGTGTTACATTAGAGGGGCAAAGGGTTAACAGTAATATCAGGAAGTATTACTTTACTGAGAGGGTAGTGGATGCATGGAATAGCCTTCCTGCAGAAGTGGTAGCTGCAAATACAGTGGAGGAGGTTAAGCATGCATGGGATAGGCATAAGGCCATCCTTCATATAAGATAGGGCCAGGGACTATTCATAGTATTCAGATATATTGGGCAGACTAGATGGGCCACATGGGTCTTATCTGCCGACACATTCTATGTATATATATCCTGATGATGTCACACACACACTGTATATATATATCCTGGTGATGTCACACACGCGCTGTATAAATATATCCTGGTGATGTCACACACACGCGCTGTGTATATATATATATATATATAAATAAGGAAGTATTACTTTACTGAGAGAGTAGTGGATGCAGGGAATAGCCTTCCTGCAGAAGTGGGAGCTGCAGATACAGTGGAGGAGGTTAAGCATGCATGGGATAGGCATAAGGCCATCCTTCATATAAGATCGGGCCGGGGGCTATCCATAGTATTCAGTATATGGGGCAGACTAGATGGGCCAAATGGGTCTTATCTGCCGACACATTCTATGTATATATATCCTGATGATGTCACACACACACTGTATATATATATCCTGGTGATGTCACACACACACTGTATATATATCCTGGTGATGTCACACACACTGTATATATATCCTGGTGATGTCACACACACACTGTATATATACCCTGGTGATGTCACACACACACTGTATATATACCCTGGTGATGTCACACACACACACACACACACACACACACACTGTATATATACCCTGGTGATGTCACACACACACACACTGTATATATACCCTGGTGATGACACACACACTGTATATATACCCTGGTGATGTCACACACACACACACTGTATATATACCCTGGTGATGACACACACACACACACACACACACACTGTATATATACCCTGGTGATGTCACACACACACACACTGTATATATACCCTGGTGATGTCACACACACACACACACACACACTGTATATATACCCTGGTGATGTCACACACACACACACACACACACTGTATATATACCCTGGTGATGTCACACACACACACACACACACACACAGTATATATACCCTGGTGATGTCACACACACACACTGTATATATACCCTGGTGATGTCACACACACACACTGTATATATACCCTGGTGATGTCACACACACACACTGTATATATACCCTGGTGATGTCACACACACACACTGTATATATACCCTGGTGATGTCACACACACACTGTATATATACCCTGGTGATGTCACACACACACTGTATATATACCTGGTGATGTCACACACACACTGTATATATACCCTGGTGATGTCACACACACACTGTATATATACCCTGGTGATGTCACACACACACTGTATATATACCCTGGTGATGTCACACACACACTGTATATATACCCTGGTGATGTCACACACACACTGTATATATACCCTGGTGATGTCACACACACACTGTATATATACCCTGGTGATGTCACACACACACTGTATATATACCCTGGTGATGTCACACACACACTGTATATATACCCTGGTGATGTCACACACACACACTGTATATATACCCTGGTGATGTCACACACACACTGTATATATACCCTGGTGATGTCACACACACACTGTATATATACCCTGGTGATGTCACACACACACACACTGTATATATATCCTGGTGATGTCACACACACACACACTGTATATATATCCTGGTGATGTCACACACACACACACTGTATATATATCCTGGTGATGTCACACACACGCGCTGTATATATATATATATATATATCCTGGTGATGTCACACACACACTGTATATATATCCTGATGATGTCACACACACTGTGTATATATCCTGGTGATGTCACACACACACTGTGTATATACCCTGGTGATGTCACACACACACACTGTATATATATCCTGGTGATGTCACACACACGCGCTGTATATATATATATATATATATATATATATATCCTGGTGATGTCACACACACACTGTGTATATATCCTGGTGATGTCACACACACACTGTGTATATATCCTGGTGATGTCACACACACACACTGTATATATATCCTGGTGATGTCACACACACACACACTGTATATATATCCTGGTGATGTCACACACACACACTGTATATATATCCTGGTGATGTCACACACACACACTGTATATATATCCTGGTGATGTCACACACACTGTATATATCCTGGTGATGTCACACACACTGTATATATCCTGGTGATGTCACACACACACTGTATATATATCCTGGTGATGTCACACACACACTGTATATATATCCTGGTGATGTCACACACACACTGTATATATATCCTGGTGATGTCACACACACACACTGTATATATATCCTGGTGATGTCACACACACTGTATATATCCTGGTGATGTCACACACACACTGTATATATATCCTGGTGATGTCACACACACACTGTATATATATCCTGGTGATGTCACACACACTGTAATCACCAGGTCTATAATACTATGTGATGTCACACACACTGTATACACCCGGTCTATAATACTATGTGATGTCACACACGCTGTATATATACCCTGGTGATGTCACACATGCTGTATATGTATATATACCCGGGTGAGGTCACACGCGCTGTATATATACCCGGGTGAGGTCAGACACGCTGTATATATACCCGGGTGAGGTCACACGCGCTGTATATACCCTGGTGATGTCACACACTGTATATATACCCGGGTGAGGTCACACGCGCTGTATATACCCTGGTGATGTCACACACGCTGTATATATACCCGGGTGATGTCACACACTGTATATATATACCCGGGTGATGTCACACACTGTATATATATACCCGGGTGATGTCACACACTGTATATATACCCGGGTGATGTCACACACTGTATATATACCCTGGTGATGTCACACACACACTGTATATATATCCTGGTGATGTCACACACACACTGTATATATATCCTGGTGATGTCACACACACACTGTATATATACCCTGGTGATGTCACACACACACACTGTATATATACCCTGGTGATGTCACACACACACACACACTGTATATATACCCTGGTGATGTCACACACACACTGTATATATACCCTGGTGATGTCACACACACACTGTATATATACCCTGGTGATGTCACACACACACTGTATATATACCCTGGTGATGTCACACACACACACTGTATATATACCCTGGTGATGTCACACACACACACTGTATATATACCCTGGTGATGTCACACACACACACTGTATATATACCCTGGTGATGTCACACACACACACTGTATATATACCCTGGTGATGTCACACACACACACTATATATATACCCTGGTGATGTCACACACACTGTATATATACCCTGGTGATGTCACACACACACACACACACTGTATATATACCCTGGTGATGTCACACACACACTGTATATATATCCTGGTGATGTCACACACACACTGTATATATACCCTGGTGATGTCACACACACACTGTATATATATCCTGGTGATGTCACACACACACACTGTATATATATCCTGGTGATGTCACACACACTGTATATATATCCTGGTGATGTCACACACACTGTATATATATCCTGGTGATGTCACACACACGCGCTGTATATATATATCCTGGTGATGTCACACACACGCTGTATATATATCCTGATGATGTCACACACACGCTGTGTATATATCCTGGTGATGTCACACACACGCGCTGTATATATATATCCTGGTGATGTCACACACACTGTATATATATCCTGGTGATGTCACACACACGCGCTGTATATATATATATATATATATATATATCCTGGTGATGTCACACACACGCGCTGTATATATATATATATATATATATATATATCCTGGTGATGTCACACACACTGTATATATATCCTGGTGATGTCACACACACGCGCTGTATATATATATATATATATATATATATATATACCCTGGTGATGTCACACACACGCTGTATATATATATATATATATATATATCCTGATGATGTCACACACACGCTGTATATATATATATATATAT
The DNA here is from genome assembly GCF_014858855.1 of Bufo gargarizans. NCBI lineage: Eukaryota > Metazoa > Chordata > Amphibia > Anura > Bufonidae > Bufo > Bufo gargarizans. Next base: position 152,607 of record NC_058089.1, read on the forward strand.
CCTGATGATGTCACACACACACACTGTATATATACCCTGGTGATGTCACACACTGTATATATATCCTGGTGATGTCACACACACGCGCTGTATATATATCCTGGTGATGTCACACACACTGTATATATATCCTGGTGATGTCACACACACGCGCTGTATATATATATATATATATATATATATATATATATATATCCTGGTGATGTCACACACACGCGCTGTATATATATATATATATATATATATATATCCTGGTGATGTCACACACACGCGCTGTATATATATATATATATATATATATATATATATACCCTGGTGATGTCACACACACGCTGTATATATATATATATATATATATCCTGATGATGTCACACACACTGTATATATATCCTGATGATGTCACACACACTGTGTATATATCCTGGCGATGTCACACACACACTGTATATATATCCTGGTGATGTCACACACACACACACACTGTATATATACCCGGGTGAGGTCACACGCGCTGTATATACCCTGGTGATGTCACACACGCTGTATATATACCCGGGTGATGTCACACACTGTATATATACCCGGGTGATGTCACACACTGTATATATACCCGGGTGATGTCACACACTGTATATATACCCGGGTGATGTCACACACTGTATATATACCCGGGTGATGTCACACACTGTATATATACCCGGGTGATGTCACACACACACACTGTATATATACCCTGGTGATGTCACACACACACACTGTATATATACCCTGGTGATGTCACACACACACACTGTATATATACCCTGGTGATGTCACACACACACACTGTATATATACCCTGGTGATGTCACACACACACACTGTATATATACCCTGGTGATGTCACACACACACACTGTATATACCCTGGTGATGTCACACACACACACTGTATATATACCCTGGTGATGTCACACACACACACTGTATATATACCCTGGTGATGTCACACACACACACACTGTATATATACCCTGGTGATGTCACACACACACTGTATATATACCCTGGTGATGTCACACACACACACACTGTATATATACCCTGGTGATGTCACACACACACACTGTATATATACCCTGGTGATGTCACACACACACTGTATATATATCCTGGTGATGTCACACACACACTGTATATATATCCTGGTGATGTCACACACACTGTATATATATCCTGGTGATGTCACACACACTGTATATATATCCTGGTGATGTCACACACACTGTATATATCCTGGTGATGTCACACACACGCGCTGTATATATATATCCTGATGATGTCACACACACGCTGTGTATATATCCTGGTGATGTCACACACACACGCGCTGTATATATATATCCTGATGTCACACACACACTGTATATATACCCTGGTGATGTCACACACACACTGTATATATACCCTGGTGATGTCACACACACACTGTATATACCCTGGTGATGTCACACACACACTGTATATATACCCTGGTGATGTCACACACACACTGTATATATACCCTGGTGATGTCACACACACACTGTATATATACCCTGGTGATGTCACACACACTGTATATATATCCTGGTGATGTCACACACACTATATATCCTGGTGATGTCACACACACGCGCTGTATATATATATCCTGGTGATGTCACACACACGCGCTGTATATATATATATCCTGGTGATGTCACACACACGCTGTATATATATATATCCTGATGATGTCACACACACACACTGTATATATATCCTGGTGATGTCACACACACACACTGTATATATATCCTGATGATGTCACACACACACACTGTGTATATATCCTGGTGATGTCACACACACACTGTATATATATCCTGTTGATGTCACACACACTGTATATATCCTGGTGATGTCACACACACTGTATATATATCCTGGTGATGTCACACACACACTGTATATATATCCTGTTGATGTCACACACACTGTATATATCCTGGTGATGTCACACACACACTGTATATATATCCTGTTGATGTCACACACACTGTATATATCCTGGTGATGTCACACACACACTGTATATATATCCTGTTGATGTCACACACACTGTATATATCCTGGTGATGTCACACACACACTGTATATATATCCTGTTGATGTCACACACACTGTATATATACCCTGGTGATGTCACACACACACTGAATATATACCCTGGTGATGTCACACACACACACTGTATATATACCCTGGTGATGTCACACACACTGTATATATACCCTGGTGATGTCACACACACACACTGTATATATACCCTGGTGATGTCACACACACACTGTATATATATCCTGGTGATGTCACACACACACTGTATATATATCCTGGTGATGTCACACACACACTGTATATATATCCTGGTGATGTCACACACACACTGTATATATATCCTGGTGATGTCACACACACACTGTATATATATCCTGGTGATGTCACACACACACTGTATATATATCCTGGTGATGTCACACACACTGTATATATATCCTGGTGATGTCACACACACTGTATATATCCTGGTGATGTCACACACACGCGCTGTATATATATATCCTGGTGATGTCACACACACGCTGTATATATATCCTGATGATGTCACACACACGCTGTGTATATATCCTGGTGATGTCACACACACTGTATATATATCCTGGTGATGTCACACACACACGCGCTGTATATATATATCCTGATGTCACACACACACTGTATATATACCCTGGTGATGTCACACACACACTGTATATATACCCTGGTGATGTCACACACACACTGTATATATACCCTGGTGATGTCACACACACACTGTATATATACCCTGGTGATGTCACACACACTGTATATATATCCTGGTGATGTCACACACTGTATATATATCCTGTTGATGTCACACACACTGTATATATCCTGGTGATGTCACACACACTGTATATATATCCTGGTGATGTCACACACTGTATATATACCCTGGTGATGTCACATACACTATATACCCTGGTGATGTCACACACACACTGTATATATATCCTGGTGATGTCACACACTGTATATATACCCTGGAGATGTCACACACTGTATATATACCCTGGAGATGTCACATACACTATATACCCTGGAGATGTCACATACACTATATACCCTGGTGATGTCACACACACACTGTATATATATCCTGGTGATGTCACACACACACACTGTATATATATCCTGGTGATGTCACACACACTGTATATATATCCTGGTGATGTCACACACACTGTATATATATCCTGGTGATGTCACACACACGCGCTGTATATATATATCCTGGTGATGTCACACACACACTGTATATATATATATCCTGGTGATGTCACACACACTGTATATATATCCTGGTGATGTCACACACACGCGCTGTATATATATATCCTGGTGATGTCACACACACACTGTATATATACCCTGGTGATGTCACACACACTGTATATATATCCTGGTGATGTCACACACACTGTATATATATCCTGGTGATGTCACACACACTGTATATATATCCTGGTGATGTCACACACACGCGCTGTATATATATATCCTGGTGATGTCACACACACGCTGTATATATATCCTGGTGATGTCACACACACGCGCGCTGTATATATATATATCCTGATGTCACACACAATGTATATATATCCTGGTGATGTCACACACACACACTGTATATATATCCTGGTGATGTCACACACACACACTGTATATATACCCTGGTGATGTCACACACACACTGTATATACCCTGGTGATGTCACACACACACTGTATATATATCCTGGTGATGTCACACACACACACTGTATATATATCCTGGTGATGTCACACACACTGTATATATATCCTGGTGATGTCACACACACACACTGTATATATATCCTGGTGATGTCACACACACACACTGTATATATACCCTGGTGATGTCACACACACACACTGTATATATATCCTGGTGATGTCACACACACACTGTATATATATCCTGGTGATGTCACACACACTGTATATATATCCTGGTGATGTCACACACACTGTATATATATCCTGGTGATGTCACACACAACTGTATATATATCCTGGTGATGTCACACACACGCGCTGTATATATATATCCTGGTGATGTCACACACACACGCTGTATATATATCCTGATGATGTCACACACACGCTGTGTATATATCCTGGTGATGTCACACACACGCTGTGTATATATCCTGGTGATGTCACACACACACACGCGCTGTATATATATATATCCTGATGTCACACACACACTGTATATATACCCTGGTGATGTCACACACACACTGTATATATACCCTGGTGATGTCACACACACACTGTATATATACCCTGGTGATGTCACACACACACTGTATATATACCCTGGTGATGTCACACACACACTGTATATATACCCTGGTGATGTCACACACACACTGTATATATACCCTGGTGATGTCACACACACACTGTATATATACCCTGGTGATGTCACACACACACTGTATATATACCCTGGTGATGTCACACACACACTGTATATATACCCTGGTGATGTCACACACACACTGTATATATACCCTGGTGATGTCACACACACACACTGTATATATACCCTGGTGATGTCACACACACACACACTGTATATATACCCTGGTGATGTCACACACACACACACTGTATATATACCCTGGTGATGTCACACACACACACTGTATATATACCCTGGTGATGTCACACACACACTGTATATATATCCTGGTGATGTCACACACACACTGTATATATATCCTGGTGATGTCACACACACACTGTATATATATCCTGGTGATGTCACACACACACTGTATATATATCCTGGTGATGTCACACACACACTGTATATATATCCTGGTGATGTCACACACACTGTATATATATATCCTGGTGATGTCACACACACGCGCTGTATATATATATCCTGGTGATGTCACACACACGCGCTGTATATATATATCCTGGTGATGTCACACACACGCTGTATATATATCCTGATGATGTCACACACACGCTGTGTATATATCCTGGTGATGTCACACACACACACACACGCGCTGTATATATATATCCTGATGTCACACACACACTGTATATATACCCTGGTGATGTCACACACACACTGTATATATACCCTGGTGATGTCACACACACGCGCTGTATATATATATCCTGATGTCACACACACACTGTATATATATCCTGGTGATGTCACACACACACTGTATATCTATCCTGGTGATGTCACACACACACTGTATATCTATCCTGGTGATGTCACACACACTGTATATCTATCCTGATGATGTCTCACACACTGTATATATATCCTGGTGATGTCACACACTGTATATATATCCTGGTGATGTCACACACACTGTAATCATCAGGTCTATAATACTAGGTGATGTCACACACACTGTATACACCCGGTCTATAATACTATGTGATGTCACACACGCTGTATATATACCCTGGTGATGTCACACATGCTGTATATGTATATATACCCGGGTGAGGTCACACGCGCTGTATATATACCCGGGTGAGGTCACACGCGCTGTATATATACCCGGGTGAGGTCACACACACTGTATATACCCTGGTGATGTCACACGCGCTGTATATATACCCTGGTGTTGTCACACGCGCTGTATATATACCCTGGTGATGTCACACGCGCTGTATATATACCCTGGTGATGTCACACGCGCTGTATATATACCCTGGTGATGTCACACGCGCTGTATATATACCCTGGTGATGTCACACGCGCTGTATATATACCCTGGTGATGTCACACGCGCTGTATATATACCCTGGTGATGTCACACACTGTATATACCCTGGTGATGTCACACGCTGTATATATACCCTGGTAATGTCACACGCGCTGTATATATACCCTGGTGATGTCACACACTGTATATATACCCTGGTGATGTCACACGCGCTGTATATATACCCTGGTGATGTCACACACTGTATATATACCCTGGTGATGTCACACACACTGTATAGATACCCGGGTGAGGTCACACACTGTATAGATACCCGGGTGAGGTCACACGCGCTGTATATAGACCCGGGTGAGGTCACACGCGCTGTATACACCCGGTCTATAATACTAGGTGATGTCACACACTGTATATATACCCGGGTGATGTCACACACTATATATATACCCGGGTGATGTCACACACTGTATATATATCCTGGTGATGTCACATGCGCTGTATATATACCCGGGTGATGTCACACACTGTATATAGACCCGGGTGATGTCACACACTGTATAGATACCCGGGTGAGGTCACACACTGTATAGATACCCGGGTGAGGTCACACACTGTATAGATACCCGGGTGAGGTCACACACTGTATAGATACCCGGGTGAGGTCACACACTGTATAGATACCCGGGTGAGGTCACACACTGTATAGATACCCGGGTGAGGTCACACACTGTATAGATACCCGGGTGAGGTCACACACTGTATAGATACCCGGGTGAGGTCACACACTGTATAGATACCCGGGTGAGGTCACACACTGTATAGATACCCGGGTGAGGTCACACACTGTATAGATACCCGGGTGAGGTCACACGCGCTGTATACACCCGGTCTATAATACTTAGTGATGTCACACACTGTATATATACCCTGGTGATGTCACACACACTGTATAGATACCCGGGTGAGGTCACACACTGTATAGATACCCGGGTGAGGTCACACACTGTATAGATACCCGGGTGAGGTCACACGCGCTGTATAGATACCCGGGTGAGGTCACACGCGCTGTATACACCCGGTCTATAATACTAGGTGATGTCACGGACACCCCTGCACGGTAAGTGCCCGGGATACGGCTGTGCGCCGGTGTGGGCCGCGGCCTGCGGGGAGGCCTGGGGATGGAGTGCGGCCCGGGCCGGGATCCAGAGCCGCACAGGCGGCCGGCACACAGGGAGAGGCGGGGACAGTAGCAGGGCTGCGGGGAGGGGGCAGTGAGGGCGGCGGTGACAGGCGCGGCGCCCCCGGCCCAGCTCTGCGCTCCCCGGGCTGACTGCTGGAAACAAGGCACACTGGGTAAAAACACATTTATATACCAACCTCCGACACAATTTTCCAACAATTCCTCCGTCCGACCACCATGCATCAGGGCAGGAAACAGCCGCGCAATGCCGCCCTGCGGCCGGGATACTCGCATAACAGGGCCGTGGGGAGGAGCACCGAGCAGGGCTAAGCCTCAGCATCCATCTACTCAGACTGCCGCTCACTGCGGGAGGCCGCCCTGTCATTGGCTGGACTGGACTTGTGAGCTCGTCTTATTAGGTTATACAGAATGCAGGGTTCATCTGAGGAGCCTGGAGAACCCGCCCAGTTCTGGGATTTACAGCTTATTGGCTGTAAATTACATGACGTCACACCACCTTGTCCGCTGATTGGTGAAAGCTGCTGTCAGGTAAGGAGAGCCCGCCTAGCGACGATTAGAATGGCGCTGGTTCTGGGGCTGAGGGAAGCGAGCGCCATTTTGTGAAAGGGAAGAGGCGGGTAGTGGAGGGGCCCCGGGGAGCCTCTTAGAGCAGAAGGTCTGAATGTGAGAAATCCATACGGCTGCTCAGGGCCGAGTGTCCCCCTGTAACGGACGGTGCCGTACAACCGTTACCGCACTCCCCGTGTCCTTATACCAGCGGCAAGTGAGGGCTGGAGTCGGATCTGTCCTGAGATCCTCTGTGCTGCTGGGACCCTGCTCCTTCCACTATGTACCTCAGCCTGTGAACTCCACAAGAACAGCACACTGCTCTCCTGAAATCCTCTGTGCTGCGGGGGACTGATCCATTTATTTACACACATAGTATTCCAAACAGGTCGCAGCTAAGATCTATTTATACAGCAGAATAGCGAGTGCAGCTCTGAAGTATAATACAGGATAAGTAATGTATGTGCACAGTGACTGCACCAGCAGAATAGTGAGTGCAGCTCTGGAGTATAATACAGGGTGTAACTCAGGATCAGTACAGGATAAGTAATGTATGTACACAGTGACTGCACCAGCAGAATAGTGAGTGCAGCTCTGGAGTATAATACAGAATGTAACTCAGGATCAGTACAGGATAAGTAATGTATGTACACAGTGACTGCACCAGCAGAATAGTGAGTGCAGCTCTGGAGTATAATACAGGATGTAACTCAGGATCAGTACAGGATAAGTAATGTATGTGCACAGTGACTGCACCAGCAGAATAGTGAGTGCAGCTCTGGAGTATAATACAGGATGTAACTCAGGATCAGTACAGGATAAGTAATGTATGTACACAGTGACTGCACCAGCAGAATAGTGAGTGCAGCTCTGGAGTATAATACAGGATGTAACTCAGGATCAGTACAGGATAAGTAATGTATGTGCACAGTGACTGCACCAGCAGAATAGTGAGTGCAGCTCTGGAGTATAATACAGGATGTAACTCAGGATCAGTACAGGATAAGTAATGTAAGTACACAGTGACTGCACCAGCAGAATAGTGAGTGCAGCTCTGGGGTATAATACAGGATGTAACTCAGGATCAGTACAGGATAAGTAATGTATGTACACAGTGACTGCACCAGCAGAATAGTGAGTGCAGCTCTGGAGTATAATACAGGATGTAACTCAGGATCAGTACAGGATAAGTAATGTATGTACACAGTGACTGCACCAGCAGAATAGTGAGTGCAGCTCTGGAGTATAATACAGGATGTAACTCAGGATCAGTACAGGATAAGTAATGTATGTACTCAGTGACTGCACCAGCAGAATAGTGAGTGCAGCTCTGGAGTATAATACAGGATGTAACTCAGGATCAGTACAGGATAAGTAATGTAAGTACACAGTGACTGCACCAGCAGAATAGTGAGTGCAGCTCTGGAGTATAATACAGGATGTAACTCAGGATCAGTACAGGATAAGTAATGTATGTACACAGTGACTGCACCAGCAGAATAGTGAGTGCAGCTCTGGAGTGTAATACAGGATGTAACTCAGGATCAGTACAGGATAAGTAATGTATGTACACAGTGACTGCACCAGCAGAATAGTGAGTGCAGCTCTGGAGTATAATGCAGGATAAGTAATGTATGTACACAGTGACTGCACCAGCAGAATAGTGAGTGCAGCTCTGGAGGATAATACAGGATGTAACTAAATGATTTTCCTATTTCATGACGTAAAGTCATAGTTTTATTAAAGACACGGAGGCTCATATTGCTTTCTCCTTCTTTACTGAACCACCAATAGCAGCAAAGAGAAAAAATTAACATACAGGGAACCATAGCAACCAATGTCCCTCCCCTATGGCCCCTATAATAGGCCGCTCCTCCTATGGCTCTTCCTCTTTCTTTGGGATCCTGGTGCCAACATCCCGAACAATCCAACGAATTCTGAACATCAACCGGAACGAAGAACTCCACTCTGTACGAACAGGACTCAGCAGTCGCCAACCTGGTCAACCACCGTAGAACTTAAACAGGAACACTGCATACCATCCTTGAAACAGCTTCAACCTGAAAGAGAGAACAGACCATGGGCCCAGGTGAAACCGGCATGTCAGGACAAGAGCGTCGGACACCAACAGCTCAAACAGACCCGATAGGGGTCGAATGACCAGTGGCAATAAAGTGCATTAAACAAACACTACAATGGCAATGAAATAACCAACAGGACAATAAATACAATGTCATTAATAAATAACAGGACAATAAAAACCGCAAAGATATATAAATAAGCGAGCCCTGAAAGAAAACAACCCACCAAAAGACCCAAGGGAGGGAATCCAGGGTGGGCAATACTCGCCTCCGTGTCTTTAATAAAACTATGACTTTACGTCATGAAATAGGAAAATCATTTAGTTTTACATCAAGACACGGAGGCTCATATTGCAAGTTCAAAGCCTGTCAATAATCGAAGCAAACAAATTAGCTGGAGGACGGAAATAGAACTCCCTGAACGTGGTAACATTAGACCAGTCGGCCAGGCGCATCACGTCCTCCAACCTGGCCCCCGAAACCGCCAGGGCGGTGGCAGAGGCCCCCCGTGCGGAATGGGCCGTGAAGACAGAGGTGTCAACACCCGCCAACGACATAACCCACTTAAGCCAACGCGCCAACGTAGGGCTAGCCACCGGGCCAAACGGATGCCGAATAGAAACGAACAGCTGTGGCCTGGTCGGAGACCTGTGTGCCAGAGTCCTGGACTCGTACTCCCGAAGGCACGCCACGGGGCATAAGATCGGAGACGAAGGAAAACTAGGGTAAGACACGAACCGGATGCTAGTCTTTGTGCGACGCGAGATGTTAAAGGTAACCCCCTCCGGGGTAAACGAACGTGCGTCGTAATCAAGGGCCCGCACGTCCGAGACTCTCTTACAAGAAATGAGGGAAAACAAAGCCAACAATTTAGCGGACAATTGCCTAATGGAAAGGGCAGAATTCTCGGGCCAAGAGGCCAAAAAACCCAAAACCAGGGAGACATCCCAAGTAGTGGAAAAACGAGGCCGAGGGGGACGAGACAACCGAGCCCCCCGAAGGAGGCGAGACACGGAAGGATGTTGACCAGCCGCAACACCCGCGTAGCCCTCGTGGGTAGAAGAAATAGCGGACCTGAAAAGGTTAATGGTCCGATACGCCTTCCCCGCCTCAAAGAGAGAGGTGAGGAAAAGCAGCAGGTCAGCTACAGGTGCCGAAACGGGATCCAAGTCCTGTTCCACGCACCAATTAGCCCAAGTTCTCCAGGCTGCCCGGTAAGACTTTCGGGTGCCGGGAGCCCACGCGTTGTCCAATAGTCGTCGAGTTGCAGCCGAAATTCCCTCGAAAGATCCAGGCGTCCGGAGATCCGGCACGCCAGCAGTCGCAGGGATCCGTCGAGGAGGAGGGGATGATGTAGACCCAGAGGGTTGCGTAGAAGATCCAGCCGGCTCGGGATAAGAACAGGAATCTCCACCAGAATCTTCAACAAAGAGGGGAACCAAACCTGGGATCCCCAGAACGGGACCACCAGAACCAGATCCGCCTGATGGCGGAGAACCTGCAGGAGAGTCCTCGGGATCATCGAGAACGGAGGAAACGCGTACAGGCGAGACACCGACCAGTCCTGGAGGAAAGCACCCACCGCTTCCGGGTCCGGACGCCAGCTGAAGAATCGGGTCAGCTGCCTGTTGAGCCGAGAGGCGAAGAGGTCGATGGACATTGGACCCCAGAAATCCGAAATCGCCGCGAACACCAGCGGATCCAACTGCCAATCGCTGCCGTCCGACAGGTAGCGAGAGTTCCAATCCGCCTGAACGTTGCTCAATCCTGGCAAATATTCCGCCTGCACCATGATATCCCTGGACAGGCAGAACGACCAAAAATCTTTGGCCAAACGTGCCAAGGTGGCCGAGCGAGTGCCCCCTAGACGGTTGACATACCGGACCGCCGACACGTTGTCCATCCGAAGCCGGATACACGCGTTGGCGACCCTGTTGGAGAAACTCTTCACAGCGAAGGACCCCGCCAAGAGCTCCAACGCATTGATGTGCAGGAGGGATTCCTCCGCCGACCAGGGACCCCCGGTGGAGACCCCGTTGCAATGGGCCCCCCAACCCTGGAGGCTCGCGTCCGATTCGATCGTCAACTCCGGCAGGAATCCAAAGATTTCTCTCCCGTTCCACGCTTCCAGGTTGGCTATCCACCAACTCAGTTCCTCCCGGGCTTCCGAGTCCAGAACCACCGCGTCCGCAAAGGAGGCACCGGTCCGAAGATGGGCGATCTTCAGTCGCTGGAGAGCCCGGTAATGCAGTGGGGCTGGGAACACCGCCTGAATGGAAGAGGCCAACAGGCCGATAATGCGGGCCAGGTGACGTAACGAGAGATGGGGAGCGAGGAGAGCACGTCTCAACTCCTTGCGGATCCCCCGCAACTTCGCTGCCGGCAGGCTGAGGGACTCCGAGAGCGAATCCACTGTGAATCCTAGGAACTCCATCCTCTGGGCCGGAGTAAGGCAGGATTTCTCCCGGTTGAGGAGGAACCCGAGACCCGAAAGCAGATCCGCCGTCCAGCGTAGATGTTCCAGCAATCCCGCTCGGGACTCGTGCATCAACAGGATGTCGTCCAGATAGATTATGAGGCGCACACCCCGAGTCCTCAACCACGACACGACCGGACGCAGCAACTTGGTGAAACACCAGGGAGCTGAAGACAGCCCGAACGGCAGACAGGTGAACCTCCAGACCTCTCCTTGCCACCTGAACTGAAGCAGGTCCCTGGAGCGAGAGGACACCGGAACCGTCAGGTAGGCATCCTTCAAGTCTAGTTTCACCATCCAGTCCCCCGGGATCAATAAATCCCGAAGGAGATGGATCCCTTCCATTTTGAAATGCCGGTAACGTACTACCGCATTCAAGGAGCGAAGGTTGATGACTGGTCTCATCTGCCCATCCTTCTTCTGAACCAGAAAGATATTGCTGATCACCCCCGCAGATGACAGGGGAGCCGGCTCTATCGCCAACTTCAGCCTGAGGGCGTGCAATTCTGCGTCCACCAACGCACAGTCCGAGCGCGATAGGGGAAAGAGCGGAGGGGAAGGAATCAGATAGGGGGACCCCGAGAGCTCTATGTGGAATCCCCTGACCGTGGCCAGAACCCATGGGTCCGCGGTAATGAGGCTCCAAGCGTGGGAAAAAAGCCGGAGCCTGCCCCCTACACAAGGTACCGTAGAATCCCCCATCTGGGGAGCACTTACCCAAGGGTCTACGATGATTCGGGTTGCCCCGGAAGGAACGTGAACGCCACTGATTTCCTCTTGTGGAGAAGAAGGGGGATGCGGTACGCTGGTCCTGGAACTGAGGACGATGTCCACTGGAGCCTCTGTTCGCTCCACGGGCCTGGAAATTTGCACGGCCGGACAGGCGGCCCCTACCACTGCCGGCCCTATGAGAGACCCGCCCCTGGAAGACCCGGCGCATAGAAGCCTGGGCCTTGTCCAGTGTGGTAAACGTGCCCACAAATCGGCCCATGTCCTTGATGAAGGACTCGCCGAAGAGGAGGCCCTGGGCATCCTTCCCTGCCTCAGTGAGCGCCAAATTGGCCAATTTGGGGTCGATTTTAAACAATATAGCCTTGCGTCTCTCAATTGCTACGGCAGTATTGGCATTGCCGGCAAGGCATATGGCCCTCTGGGCCCAGCCCCTCAATTCCACCGGGTCAACAGGGGAACTCTCAATTCTGGCCGCCTCGGCCATCTCCAAAATCCTGGTCAAAGGACCGAAGACATCCAACAGCTTGTCCTGGCAGCTGCGCAATGCTGAATCCAGGCCCTTCTTAGCATTCCAGCCAGTTTTGGCCAAGAACTGCGACATCTTGGGGTCCACCAATGGGGTGTCACAAACCTTATTAGGGACCACCGGACGGGGACACTCTGCCCTAAGCTTGTTGCGCGATTCGCGGCTAAGCGAGTGGCGCACCCAGTGCTCCAAATACGCTCCTACATGAGGAGAGGGGAGCCATTCTGCCGAACGCGGGTGGTGTAAAGACTCCGGGTCGAACATCGGTTCACCCGCCTCATCCAGCACACCCTCAGCGCGGGTAGCAGTGGAGGTCGCTGCCAAATCCTTGGCAGAGGAGGCCGCAGCAGCGGAAGTCGAGGGGCCCGGAACGGGGAGGGTGAGATCCTCTTCAACCCCATAATCAAAATCCGCCAACGCCTCCTCGTCTGAAGCTCCATCAGAGACAGACAGATCCGGTGATTGCGCTCTAGCGCATTTCCATGTCCGCGCCCGTTCTGCCGGCGGGAAAGGGCCCTCTTCCGTGAGCTAAGCACGGTCTCTGGGGTGGCAATATGCGCACCAGTCACAGTCCCCTGTGCAACAGGGGGATCAATGGAGGTAGGCTGCGGTGCTGCGGAGGGCAGCTGCGAGGGGACACCCGTGGGGAGTGCAGACAGGGCCTGGGTGATAGTCTGTGACAGAACCGACGACATGGAGCCCATGGCTGCCATAATCGCGTCTGACACTGAGCGCTGTAGAGCAAGCGCCTGTGCATCTGCCTCGGAGGGGTTAAACGCCTCAGGGGGGGAGGGGGGCCGACTAGCAGCAGGAGGGGGAGTAGGAGTGGACATAGTGGACACAGATGCCTGAAGGGAACCCAGCTATGATCCGAAAATACCCCCAAATCACTAAGGACGAGGTCACCTGAGAGGCCAAAGCAGGAGCCGCCGACCGTGCAGGACAACTGGAGGCGAGTGAACGGCCGGAAGACAGGAAGCGCCGTAATCCCGCCCCCAGAAGCCCGCGAAGCGGCCGCCCAAACTAAGATGGCCGCCGAGATCTCGCGGCCTCCCGAACACAGAGGGCGAACCAAAATGGCCGCCGAGATCTCGCGAGATCTCGCGGCCTACCGGATCGCAGACGCGCCGGGAATGGAGCCCCCGACAGCAGCGGAGACCCGCCCCCCAACCCCCGTCGGCGCGGACGCCGGGGAACGGTAAAACAAGTAAGGGTGGAGGGGAGGGGAGGTCAGCGCAAGGCACAGAGGCCAGCACAGAAGGGGAGTGGGGAGGCCCTACCGGCGCCGCATAAAGGGACGCAAACGCGCAGAAATAAGCGCAGAGAAGACAAATCCCTCACCTGCCCCAAGAGGGAGGGAGGCAAAAGCAAAGCAAGCGCTGCAAGCGAAACAGGGTTAGTCACCCTGCGGTGGCCAGCGCAAAACAACAGATAACACCTAAAGCAGAGACAAAATAAGAGACAAGGTGCACTTAGCTTGGCAGCAGCAAAGAAAGAGGAAGAGCCATAGGAGGAGCGGCCTATTATAGGGGCCATAGGGGAGGGACATTGGTTGCTATGGTTCCCTGTATGTTAATTTTTTCTCTTTGCTGCTATTGGTGGTTCAGTAAAGAAGGAGAAAGCAACAGGAGCCTCCGTGTCTTGCTGTAAAACTCAGGATCAGTACAGGATAAGTAATGTATGTACACAGTGACTGCACCAGCAGAATAGTGAGTGCAGCTCTGGAGTATAATACAGGATGTAACTCAGGATCAGTACAGGATAAGTAATGTGTGTACACAGTGACTGCACCAGCAGAATAGTGAGTGCAGCTCTGGAGTATAATACAGGATGTAACTCAGGATCAGTACAGGATAAGTAATGTATGTACACAGTGACTGCACCAGCAGAATAGTGAGTGCAGCTCTGGAGGATAATACAGGATGTAACTCAGGATCAGTACAGGATAAGTAATGTATGTACACAGTGACTGCCCCAGCAGAATAGTGAGTGCAGCTCTGGAGTATAATACAGGGTGTAACTCAGGATCAGTACAGGATAAGTAATGTATGTACACAGTGACTGCACCAGCAGAATAGTGAGTGCAGCTCTGGAGTATAATACAGGATGTAACTCAGGATCAGTACAGGATAAGTAATGTATGTGCACAGTGACTGCACCAGCAGAATGGTGAGTGCAGCTCTGGAGTATAATACAGGATGTAACTCAGGATCAGTACAGGATAAGTAATGTATGTACACAGTGACTGCACCAGCAGAATAGTGAGTGCAGCTCTGGAGTATAATACGGGATGTAACTTAATGATTTTCCTATTTCATGACGTAAAGTCATAGTTTTATTAAAGACACGGAGGCTCCTATTGCTTTCTCCTTCTTTACTTCCACCAATAGCAGCAAAGGAAAAATTAACATAATCAAAACAACCAAGGACCCTCCCCTGACAGATCCTATAATAAGCAGTGTCCTCTTCATATCTTCCTCTTTCTTTGAATCCACGACACCAACCGCCAACCATAACCGAAAACGAACCGAACTGGAACTGGAACCGACCCTTCTGGTCCCTCCAACCGAAGAACTCAAGCCAACATGGCTAACATCTCAGGAAACCTGGAACAACACGGAATGCCATCTGCCAAGGAGTTCTCAACCTGAAACAGAACCAATAATATAGCCAGTGTAAGCACATGGGTACAAAATGCGCAATCACGACCCAATAACGGTCGCACATCAAAGAGGTCGCTGAAACAACCATAATAAACCTGAACGGCAAACGTCATAAATAACAACAAAAGACAGTTGAACAGTCAATAACAATAATAATAACATAACAACCGGGGGGGGGGGGGGGGGGGGGGCAAGAGAAACCTAGGGCGGGCAATACTCGCCTCTGTGTCTTTAATAAAACTATGACTTTACGTCATGAAATAGGAAAATCATTAAGTTTTACAGCAAGACACGGAGGCTTCGTATTGCAAGTTCAAAGCTGCTCAATAATAGCTGAAAACACGTGAGTTGGAGGACGGAAATAAAATTCTGTGAACGTCGTGGCCCTAGACCAGTCAGCCAGACGCAGAATGTCCTCCAAACGAGCCCCCGAAACCGCCAGGGCAGTAGCAGCCGCGCCCCTGGCCGAGTGAGCGGTAAAGATCGTCGTATCAATCCCGGAAAGGGACATGACCCACTTCAACCATCGCGCCAAAGTGGGACTGGTCACTGGGCCAAAGGGATGGCGAATAGAGAGGAAAAGCTGCGGAGTGTCCGCAGAACGGTGAGACCGAGTGCGCAACTCATATTCCCGCAGGCAAACCACAGGACAGAGTGCCGGAGAAGACGGAAAACTGGGATAGGACACCGACCGAATATTGGTCTTGGTACGCCGTGTGATGTTAAAAGTAACACCCTCGGGCGTAAAGGACCTGGCATCATGATCCAGAGCCCTAACATCTGAGACCCTCTTACAGGAAATCAGGCAAAAAAGAGTCAGCAATTTGGCCGACAGCTGACGGAGGGAAAGAGACGCGTTGTCGGGCCAGGAAGAGAGAAAAGACAGAACCAGGGAGACATCCCACGTAGCGGTGAAACGCGGCCGAGGAGGCCGAGCCAAACGCGAGCCACGTAAAAGCCGAGACACCAAAGGGTGTTGACCAGCCGGAACGCCATCAAAACCCTGATGAGTCGAGGAAATCGCGGAACGGAACAAATTGATGGTCCGATAAGCCTTCCCTGCTTCAAAAAGAGACGTCAGGAATTGCAATAAATGGGTCACAGACGCCGAAACGGGATCCAGGTCCCGTTCCATGCACCAGCCAACCCAAGATCCCCAAGCTGCCCGGTAAGATTTTCGGGTGCCGGGAGCCCAAGCGTTGTCCAGGAGGCGTCTAGTTGCCTCCGAAACTCCCTCGACCTCGCCTGGAGTCCTGAGATTCGGCACGCCAGAAGCTGAAGGGAGCCGTCGACCAGGAGAGGATGTGGGGCACCCAGCGGGTCCCGGAGGAGATCCGTCCGCGTCGGGAGTAGGAGAGGCACATCCACCAGGAGTTCCAGGATAATCGGGTACCAGGCTTGAGACCCCCAGAAGGGAATCACCACCACCAATTCCGCCGCCTGACGACGAGTCTGTAACAGCATCCTCGGAATCATGGCGAACGGCGGAAATGCGTAATGTAGGGCTGCAGACCAGTCCTGGAGGAACGCATCCACCGCCTCTGCCTCCGGATCCGGACGCCAGCTGAAGAACCTGGGCAGGTGAGCGTTGAGACGGGACGCGAAGAGGTCTATGGAACAAGGACCCCAGATGTCCGAGATCATGGAGAACATCTCCGGATTCAACCTCCAGTCGCTGCCGTCCGTGAAGCATCGGGAGCTCCAATCCGCTCGGTAGTTGTGGAGACCCGGAAGGTACTCCGCTTGGACCATGATGTCCCTGGACAGACAGTAGGACCAGAACTCCTTCGCCAGTCGGGCTAAGGTGGCCGATTGAGTGCCGCCTAGATGATTGACGTATCGGACCGCCGACACGTTGTCCATGCGTAGACGGATGCAAGCATGAGCTATGCCCTTGGTGAAACTCCTGATGGCAAACGAACCCGCTAGAAGTTCCAGAGCGTTGATGTGAAAACGGGTCTCGGACTCCGACCATCGACCGCCAGTGGAGATACCCTCGCAGTGGGCCCCCCAGCCTTGGAGGCTCGCGTCCGACTCCACCGTGAATTCCGGTTGGAATCCGAAAATTGCTCTGCCGTTCCAGGCCTCCAAGTTGCTCAACCACCAACGGAGTTCCTCCTGAGCTTCCTGATCCAGAATCACCGCGTCTGCAAACGAGGCCCCGGCACGGAGGTGGGCGATCTTCAGACGCTGTAAAGCCCGATAATGGAGTGGAGCGGGGAAGACTGCCTGGATAGAGGAGGCTAATAGCCCAATGATGCGAGCCAGATGGCGTAGCGATAGGGAGGGAGTAGAGAGAGCATGTCTCAACTCCTTGCGTATCGTCCGTAACTTCTCCGCAGGAAGACTGAGGGATTCCGCGACAGAGTCCACCGTGAAGCCCAGAAACTCCATACGCCGAGACGGTGTGAGACAGGACTTCTCGAGATTGAGTAGAAAACCCAGACTCGTCAGCAGATCCGAGGTCCACTGGAGGTGTTGTATCAGAGACTGCTGACATTGGTGCATAATGAGGATGTCGTCCAGGTATATGACAAGACGCACCCCCCGACTCCGCAGCCAGGCCATGACTGGGCGCAGTAACTTGGTGAAGCACCAAGGCGCCGAGGAAAGGCCGAACGGTAGGCAAGTGAAGCGCCACACCTCGCCCTTCCACAGGAAGCGAAGAAGGTCCCTGGATGAGGAGGCAACCGGAACCGTCAGATAGGCATCTTTGAGATCCAGCTTCACCATCCAGTCCCCTGGAATCAGCAAGTCCCGAAGGAGGTGAATCCCCTCCATTTTGAAGTGGCGGTAACGCACCAGAGTTCAGTGCCCGGAGATTTATGACTGGACGAAATTGTCCCCCTTTTTTCTGAACTAGAAAAATGTGGCTGAGAACGCCCCCTCGGGTAGGAGGGGCCCTTTCTATCGCACCCTTGTGCAAGAGGGAAAAAAGTTCTACGTCCACTAGCTCCCTGTCCGGTAGTGCCAGGGGCGGGGGAGAAAGGACGAAATCTGGGGAACCCGTAAGTTCTATGTGGAACCCCTGCACGGTGTTCAGCACCCATGGGTCTGATGTGATGTTGGACCAAACGTGGGAACATAGACGGAGTCTGCCCCCTACGCGAGGGGTGGAAGAAGTCCCCACTGGGGAAAGACTTACCGAAAGATTTTCTGTAGCTCGGATTCCCTCTAACCGACCTGGAACGCCATTGGTCGCCTCTGGCCGGGAAGAACGAGGGGGGATTCCTTTGGTCCTGGAAAGGAGGCCTCTGGTTGAAGGAGCCTCTGCCCGAGCTGCGGGCTTGATAACTGGAGCGGCCGGACAGACGGCCCCTACCACTGCCGGCCCTAGTGGAGACCCGTCCCTGAAATACCCTTTTCATGGAGGACTGGGCCTTGTCCAATGCGGTAAATGCTCCAACGTACCTGCTGAGGTCCTTAATGAAGGAATCCCCGAACAGTTGACCCTGAGCCTCCTTCCCTGTCTCAGTGAGTGCCAAGTTGGCCAATTTTGGGTCGATCTTAAACAGGATGGCTTTACGCCTTTCAATGGACAGGGAGGAGTTAGTGCTGCCCGCAATGCAAATGGCTCTTTGAATCCAGCCAGTAAGCTCCTCCGGGTCAACCGGAGAGCCGTCCACTTTGGCCGATTCGGCCATCTCAAAAATTTTGGCGAGGGGGCCAAAAATGTCGAGGAGCTTGTCCTGACAACTCTTTATAGCGGAATCTAGCCCCTTACGGGGATTCCAGCCGGTTTTGGCCAAAAACTGCGTCATCTTTTGATCCACAGCTGGCGTTTCGCAGACCTTGTTTGGGATTAATGGTCTGGGGCATTCCGCACGGAGTTTACTGCGCGCCTCTTTGCTGAGAGGACGGCGCGCCCAATGCTCCAGGTAGTCGCTCACATGAGCTACAGGCATCCACTCCGCCGACCTAGGGTGGTGGAGGGCATCAGGGTCAAACAGTGGGTTGCCAGAGGGATCCACCAGGCTAGAAGCCGTGTTAGGGGCAGAGGTGGATGCGCCCACGGACCCAGATGTGGAAGGCCTAGGGCCTGATGTACCTGGAAACTCCTGTTCCATCTCCAACTCTCCATCAGAGAGGTCATCTGCCTCCGCATAAGCCTCCATGTCAGATTCGTTCTCAGAATCTTTATCATAAGTTTGTGCTCTAGCACTTTTCCACGTTCGCGCCCTTTCTGCCTGGCGCGGCAAGGCTCTTTTGCGCGATCTAAGCGCGCTATCCTGGGTGGCTTGGAACACACCAATCAAATTCTCCTGGGCAGGAGGTTCAATGGCAGGCTGCGGGTTAGTGGGTGCAGGCATTAAATTAGAGGGGCCCGGAGCATGGGCAGATAAGGCCTGAGAAATGGTCTGAGAGATCATTGAGGACATGGAGCCCATAGCCTCTATAATGGCACTAGACACTGAGCGTTGTAGCTCCAGGGCCTGTGTGCTCATGACTGGCAAACCGGGGTCCCCCGATGGTGGGGGGGGATTAGGCCCGGAGGGGGATCGGTCTGAGGACATGATCTCGATTATATTTGGCTGGTAGTATTATCAGAATAATCGATGGGATCCCCTACTGTACCCAGACTAATAGAGCCTAACCTGTGGCCGAAAGAACTAACCTAAGCAGGGGTTAATCACCCCAAGCGCCGCAGAGAGGTAGGAGCCGATCCGGAGCCGAGAGGAGCAGTGAGGCAACTGATGAATGCTCCGAAATCCCGCGAGAGGACGGGCGGGAGCTCCCAAGATGGCCGCCGAGATCTCGCGAGATCTCGGAGCCGCGGGAAGCGCCGCTGAAAACCTATGCCGTCGGAGGACAGCAGGGAGGAATCGGAGCGGCGCAAAGGTAGGGGGAGAGGAGGGGGGACAAAAACGAAACCCCACAAGTAAAAGGACTGGGAAACAGCGTCAATGCCAAGGCCGAGGGGAAAGAGAGGGAGGGGGAAACGGACCCCAGCAGAAGACCGCAATAGGTGCACAGAGGATGCAGCAATACAGCGCAAAAATCCCACAAATGAAGGGAAAAGGGGGGAACCCTGTTACCGATCAGCACAGAATATATATATATATATATATACTCGGCCAGCATAAAAATACCATGCAAAGACATAAATTGCTTTCAATCTAAAATCACATAACTGAATAAATATAGACAACTTATCTTTGGTGGAGCAGCAAAGAAAGAGGAAGATATGAAGAGGACACTGCTTATTATAGGATCTGTCAGGGGAGGGGCCTTGGTTGTTTTGATTATGTTAATTTTTCCTTTGCTGCTATTGGTGGAAGTAAAGAAGGAGATAGCAACATGAGCCTCCGTGTCTGGCTGTAACACTCAGGATCAGTACAGGATAAGTAATGTATGTACACAGTGACTGCACCAGCAGAATAGTGAGTGCAGCTCTGGAGTATAATACAGGATGTAACTCAGGATCAGTACAGGATAAGTAATGTATGTACACAGTGACTGCGCCAGCAGAATAGTGAGTGCAGCTCTGGAGTATAATACAGGATGTAACTCAGGATCAGTACAGGATAAGTAATGTATGTACACAGTGACTGCACCAGCAGAATAGTGAGTGCAGCTCTGGAGTATAATACAGGATGTAACTCAGGATCAGTACAGGATAAGTAATGTATGTACACAGTGACTGCGCCAGCAGAATAGTGAGTGCAGCTCTGGAGTATAATACAGGATGTAACTCAGGATCAGTACAGGATAAGTAATGTATGTACACAGTGACTGCACCAGCAGAATAGTGAGTGCAGCTCTGGAGTATAATACAGGATGTAACTCAGGATCAGTACAGGATAAGTAATGTATGTACACAGTGACTGCACCAGCAGAATAGTGAGTGCAGCTCTGGAGTATAATACAGGATGTAACTCAGGATCAGTACAGGATAAGTAATGTATGTACACAGTGACTGCACCAGCAGAATAGTGAGTGCAGCTCTGGAGTATAATACAGGATGTAACTCAGGATCAGTACAGGATAAGTAATGTATGTACACAGTGACTGCACCAGCAGAATAGTGAGTGCAGCTCTGGAGTATAATACAGGATGTAACTCAGGATCAGTACAGGATAGGTAATGTATGTACACAGTGACTGCAGCAGCAGAATAGTGAGTGCAGCTCTGGAGTATAATACAGGATGTAACTCAGGATCAGTACAGGATAAGTAATGTATGTACACAGTGACTGCACCAGCAGAATAGTGAGTGCAGCTCTGGAGTATAATACAGGATGTAACTCAGGATCAGTACAGGATAAGTAATGTATGTACACAGTGACTGCACCAGCAGAATAGTGAGTGCAGCTCTGGAGTATAATACAGGATGTAACTGAGGATCAGTACAGGATAAGTAATGTATGTACACAGCGACTGCACCAGCAGAATAGTGAGTGCAGCTCTGGAGTATAGTACAGGATGTAACTCAGGATCAGTACAGGATAAGTAATGTATGTACACAGTGACTGCACCAGCAGAATAGTGAGTGCAGCTCTGGAGTATAATACAGGGATGTAACTCAGGATCAGTACAGGATAAGTAATGTATGTACACAGTGACTGCACCAGCAGAATAGTGAGTGCAGCTCTGGAGTATAATGCTGGATGTAACTCAGGATCAGTACAGGATAAGTAATGTATGTACACAGTGACTGCACCAGCAGAATAGTGAGTGCAGCTCTGGAGTATAATACAGGATGTAACTCAGGATCAGTACAGGATAAGTAATGTATGTACACAGTGACTGCACCAGCAGAATAGTGAGTGCAGCTCTGGAGTATAATACAGGATGTAACTCAGGATCAGTACAGGATAAGTAATGTATGTACACAGTGACTGCACCAGCAGAATAGTGAGTGCAGCTCTGGAGTATAATACAGGATGTAACTCAGGATCAGTACAGGATAAGTAATGTATGTGCACAGTGACTGCACCAGCAGAATAGTGAGTGCAGCTCTGGTGTATAATACAGGATGTAACTCAGGATCAGTACAGGATAAGTAATGTATGTACACAGTGACTGCACCAGCAGAATAGTGAGTGCAGCTCTGGAGTATAATACAGGATGTAACTCAGGATCAGTAAAGGGATAAGTAATGTATGTACACAGTGACTGCACCAGCAGCATAGTGAGTGCAGCTCTGGAGTATGCAGGTTTGCAGTGTAGTTCTGCCTCAGGTGATAGATTCAGTAGGAGGAATGTATGTACTTTGTAAGGATTGTTATAGGCTCTTTACTGGCAACTATGAAATTTTAATGGTGGTTTTACACATCAGTCTTAAAGTTGATCAAAACTGAGAATTTCAACCAGAATTCTTTTTTGGATGAAAGTAAACAAATGATTATTTACCGGCAATTTTTATATGAAAAGAGATTGATGTGTTTGCCGGATAGTTGTAGACCAGCTCGGCTGTTTTAAGTGAGATTGTTGGCCGGCTGTTCCCCTGCTGCTCAGTCCGTGTCTGGCTTGTATATAGAAGACCACCGAGTGTAACACCGCCCTCCATAGTGACTGATTATCAGGGTGGGAGGGCCATGCTGCCATTCCTCAGCCTGCAGCGCCCCCCTGAGGCTGTCCCCTGTCAGTGTCTTTCCCTCTTCTGTAAGTGCACTGTGATTGTAAAGTGTGGCCCTGGTGGTAGAGCAGCTTCTCCAGCCGGGGCCCTTCCTTTCTGGGCTGCTTTCTGTGGCGAAGCCAAGTCGGAATTAGATATCAGGAGGGTAACAGTCTGTATAGCACTTCAGATCCCCGTCTTTAAAGGGGTTGGCAACATTTGACTGGAGGAGACATCGTCTGGAGATCACATGACCCTCCATCAGCGGCCATTTTATGGACAGGACCTCTGTGTGGATAGTGCAAAGGCTGTATCAGTACCTGTCATACAGACATCACCAGGGAGCGGCCTCCCCCCGAGTAGCAGACTGTAATCTACTGGGGGTCACATAGAAGATTCTTATAGAGGACATCCTAAGGCTTCCTCCGCTTTCTGGATTCAGACATTCGTGCCACTGATTATCATCTGCGGCGGGCTTCAGTTCGGTGCACAATCCCGCAGCACGCCGCCGCGTCATTCCAGCATTGATCCCGCAAGACCTGCCGCAGGAGGTCTCGCGGGATTATAATAGGGTATGAAGTACAGCGCAGCTGCAATTAAAATATAAGGAGGGCCAGCCGCCACACAAGAAAAAACAAGCACTGTGTATTGCCGCAGCCCAGCAAACAATCTTCCAGAGGTCGGTGGTTGGGGACCACTGCTGTAGAGCAAATGATAGCAGCTGAATCCCTGGCCGTACGGCCATTCTCATCACTTGTGTAGCACTGACATATTCCACAGCGCTGTACAGACATTCTCATCACTTGTGTAGCACTGACATATTCCACAGCGCTGTACAGACATTCTCATCACTTATATATCACTGACATATTCCACAGCGCTGTACAGACATTCTCATCACTTGTATATCACTTACATATTCCACAGCGCTGTACAGACATTCTCATCACTTGTATATCACTTACATATTCCACAGCGCTGTACAGACATTCTCATCACTTGTGTAGCACTGACATATTCCACAGCGCTGTACAGACATTCTCATCACTTGTGTAGCACTGACATATTCCACAGCGCTGTACAGACATTCTCATCACTTGTGTAGCACTGACATATTCCACAGCGCTGTACAGACATTCTCATCCCTTATATATCACTGACATATTCCACAGCGCTGTACAGACATTCTCATCACTTGTATATCACTTACATATTCCACAGCGCTGTACAGACATTCTCATCACTTGTGTAGCACTGACATATTCCACAGCGCTGTACAGACATTCTCATCACTTGTGTAGCACTGACATATTCCACAGCGCTGTACAGACATTCTCATCACTTGTGTAGCACTGACATATTCCACAGCGCTGTACAGACATTCTCATCCCTTATATATCACTGACATATTCCACAGCGCTGTACAGACATTCTCATCACTTGTATATCACTTACATATTCCACAGCGCTGTACAGACATTCTCATCACTTATATATCACTGACATAGTCCACAGCGCTGTACAGACATTCTCATCACTTACATATCACTGACATAGTCCACAGCACTGTACAGACATTCCCATCACTTATATATCACTGACATATTCCACAGTGCTGTACAGACATTCTCATCCCTTATATATCACTGACATATTCCACAGCGCTGTACAGACATTCCCATCCCTTATATATCACTGACATATTCCACAGCGCTGTACAGACATTCTCATCACTTATATATCACTGACATATTCCACAGCACTGTACAGAAATTCTCATCACTTATATATCACTGACCTATTCCACAGCGCTGTACAGACAGACATTCTCATCACTTGTGTAGCACTGACATATTCCACAGCGCTGTACATTATCACTTATATATCACTGACATATTCCACAGCGCTGTACAGACATTCTCATCACTTGTGTAGCACTGACATATTCCACAGCGCTGTACAGACATTCTCATCACTTATACAGACGTGGACAAAATTGTTGGTACCCTTTGGTCAATGAAAGAAAAAGTCACAATGGTCACAGAAATAACTTTAATCTGACAAAAGTAATAATAAATTAAAATTCTATAAATGTTAACCAATGAAAGTCAGACATTGTTTTTCAACCATGCTTCAACAGAATTATGTAAAAAAATAAACTCATGAAACAGGCATGGACAAAAATGATGGTACCCCTAGAAAACACAGAACATAATGTGACCAAAGGGACATGTTAATTCAAGGTGTGTCCACTAATTAGCATCACAGGTGTCTACAACCTTGTAATCAGCCATTGGGCCTATATATATGGCTCCAGGTAATCACTGTGTTGTTTGGTGATATGGTGTGTACCACACTCGACATGGACCAGAGGAAGCAAAGGAAAGAGCTGTCTCAAGAGATCAGAAAGAAAATTATAGACAAGCATGTTAAAGGTAAAGGCTATAAGACCATCTCCAAGCAACTAGATGTTCCTGTGAGTACAGTTGCACATATTATTCATAAGTTTAAGATCCATGGGACTGTAGCCAACCTCCCTGGACGTGGCCGCAGGAGGAAAATTGATGACAAATCTAAGAGACGGATAATCCGAATGGTAACAAAAGAGCCTAGAAAGACTTCTAAAGAGATTCAAGGTGAACTTCATGCTCAAGGAACATCAGTGTCAGATCGCACCATCCGTCGTTGTTTGAGCCAAAGTGGACTACATGGGAGACGACCAAGGAGGACACCATTGTTGAAAACGAATCATAAAAAAGCAAGACTGGAATATGCCAAACTACATGTTGACAAGCCACAAAGCTTCTGGGAGAATGTCCTGTGGACAGATGAGACAAAAATCGAAGTTTTTGCCAAGGCACATCAGCTGTATGTTCACAGACGAAAAAATGAAGCATATCAAGAAAAGAACACTGTCCCTACTGTGAAACATGGAGGAGGCTCTGTTATGTTCTGGGGCTGCTTTGCTGCGTCTGGCACAGGGTGTCTTGAATCTGTGCAGGGTACAATGAAATCTCAAGACTATCAAGGAATTCTAGAGAGAAATGTACTAGCCAGTGTCAGAAAGCTTGGTCTCAGTCGCAGGTCATGGGTCTTGCAACAGGACAATGACCCAAAACACACCGCTAAAAACACCCAAGAATGGCTAAGAGGAAAAAATTGGACTATTCTAAAGTGGCCTTCTATGAGCCCTGACCTCAATCCTATTGAGCATCTTTGGAAGGAGCTGAAACATGCAGTCTGGAAAAGGCACCCTTCAAACCGGACACAACTGGAGCAGTTTGCTCATGAGGAGTGGGCCAAAATACCTGCTGAGAGGTGCAGATGTCTCATTGACAGTTACAGGAAGCGTTTGATTGCAGTGATTGCCTCAAAAGGTTGCGCAACAAAATATTAAGTTAGGGGTACCATCATTTTTGTCCATGCCTGTTTCATGAGTTTATTTTTTTACATAATTCTGTTGAAGCATGGTTGAAAAACAATGTCTGACTTTCATTGGTTAACATTTATAGAATTTTAATTTATTATTACTTTTGTCAGATTAAAGTTATTTCTGTGACCATTGTGACTTTTTCTTTCATTGACCAAAGGGTACCAACAATTTTGTCCACGTCTGTATATCACTGACATAGTCCACAGCGCTGTACAGACATTTCCATCACTTATATATCACTGACATATTCCACAGCGCTGTACAGACATTCCCATCACTTGTATATCACTTACATATTCCACAGCGCTGTACAGACATTCCCATCACTTGTATATCACTGACATATTCCACAGCGCTGTACAGACATTCTCATCACTTGTGTAGCACTGACCTATTCCACAGCACTGTACAGACATTCTCATCACTTGTGTAGCACTGACCTATTCCACAGCGCTGTACAGACATTCTCATCACTTGTGTAGCACTGACATATTCCACAGCGCTGTACAGACATTCTCATCACTTGTGTAGCACTGACCTATTCCACAGCGCTGTACAGACATTCTCATCACTTGTGTAGCACTGACCTATTCCACAGCGCTGTACAGACATTCCCATCACTTGTGTAGCACTGACCTATTCCACAGCGCTGTACAGACATTCCCATCACTTGTCCTCAGTGGGGCTCACAATCTCATCCCTGACTACTCTGCATTCAGAGCAGGTCTCTCCTGCGGGGGAGCAATGCTGTGAGGACCAGTAAAGCCCAGTGGTCTGACATTTATCGAGAGGATTCTTTATGGTTTTGATGCTTTAGCAGCAGAGTCTGACGTCATGTGACTTCCCTGCACTGTTCATTGTTAATCCCGGTCTGGGGGTCGCTCATCATGTGACTTCTCTGCACTGTTCATTGTTAATCCCGGTCTGGGGGTCGCTCATCATGTGACTTCTCTGCACTGTTCATTGTTAATCCCGGTCTGGGGGTCGCTCATCATGTGACTTCTCTGCACTGTTCATTGTTAATCCCGGTCTGGGGGCCGCTCCCCCCGGTCATGTGACTTCCCTGCACTGTTCATTGTTAATCCCGGTCTGGGGGTCGCTCATCATGTGACTTCCCTGCACTGTTCATTGTTAATCCCGGTCTGGGGGTCGCTCATCATGTGACTTCCCTGCACTGATCATTGTTAATCCCGGTCTGGGGGTCGCTCATCATGTGACTTCTCTGCACTGTTCATTGTTAATCCCGGTCTGGGGGTCGCTCATCATGTGACTTTCCTGCACTGTTCATTGTTAATCCCGGTCTGGGGGGGGGTCACTCATCCCAGTCATGTGACTTCCCTGCACCGATTATTTTTTTTTTTAATCGTTAAGACCCCCATCAGTCTGTCTCTGGAGTGGGGGAGGAAACCGGAGAACATCCAAACTCCATGTAGATGTTGTCCTTGGTCAGATTGGAACAGTGGACCCCAGCGCTGACCACTGAGCCATTGTGCTGCATTGTGGGTGGGAGACACTCCATCAGAAAATCTCCCTGCTCACCACCTTTCCTTCTCTCAGATAGAAGACATCTTGAAATCAGACTTCTGGTCACCAGTCCTCCACGAGGGCCGGCTTCACATCTTTTCCTGGTCCAGCAAAACCTACAAGAACAACCACTTCAAGTTCAGCCTAGACCTGGCTCTCCCTGAGGCTTGACCTCTGTAGCCACAATGAATGTAGACTAATGACCTCCCTCTCGAAGAACCTTGTATCTCAGAGGTTGACATCATCCAAAACCTTCAGTTATTCTAATAAAATAAGGTAAACTTCTAGAACCAAGACATTCTGCAAGATAAGTCTTCAGCTATAAGAAATCAAGTGTTAGAATTTGGCCAATTTCCGACAAGGGTATTGAGTGTAGGAAACAGCGTCCCGATGATTTGTGTTCCTGCTCACATAATGGCTCCAGGGCAGGAGCACAGCATTACACGTGATCAGACCGTGGGTCATAGGAGCAGCGTGCAGGACACCATTGTATTTCTCGCACTACGCTGGAGTTGGTGTGGAGAAGTAAAGGCCACATTTGAAGGGCTCGCTGGTCAGAGTTCCACCTGCTTCTTCACCGTGGTGGGGCCCCCCCGACTCCCAGCAGATCGACTATTTGAATGTGTACGGCGCCAGTTGTCAGACCCACAAGGATAGGTCATCAATATTCTACTGCCGGAAAATTGCTTTAAGCTGACATTGTGAATTATCTTGGACAACCCCTCTGATCAACTAGGGTTTGTTGCAATGTGTCAGCGAGGACAATCTATCTGCAGCCTGCCTCATCTTTGCTTAGGGGATTTCACACACTGTGAATCTGCCCTTAATTAGGGCAATTAGCTGAAGGCCACGCACATGGCAGTATTCTGCACCTCCTCACGGCCGTACTCTGCTTTTACACATACAGGTTTTGTGCACAGTTTCTGGAGCGAGGTCGTGTCTGTCCTGGACACTTAGACTCCCTCTAAGAATCAGAAATCCTAAACATGGAAGCCCACCCCAAGCTTCCTGCAGACGGCTGCTAATTCACTTCTAGGAGGTATAATAGAGTAATGGCCATAAGAATGGGTGCTCCAGTGACATGTCAGCAGAAGGGAGAGGAGACGTGCGGCCGAGATGAACAAAAGGTCCTAGAAGTGGATGAGGTATGCCGAACCTCACACCTCCCCGATGTTGCCAGGCCCAGATTACCTACTTTAAAGAAAAATCAGCACAAGGCAGGGATTAGCCGAATTCATCTTGGTATCTCTTTAATAGATTGCATATACAGATGTTTCAGCCACACACTTCAAACTCTTTGAGAGTAGAGATTCGTGTCCAATTATAACATGCGTCAGAAGATGAAGGCCGTCTGTCTCCGCTTACGTGACCGCTTCGTATCCAAATTGAATCAAACATCTTAGAGGTTTAAGAGAAATGGAAGAAAAGAACAAAAAGGACAGAGGGTGTCGCTGACGGCAGCAGCAATGTCTCACCAACCCCTTCTAATTCAAGTTACCTCCAGGGAGCGACTCCGGCTCCGAGCCGCAGAACAACCTGCAGCGAAGTGGACGCCGCCGGCCCCGCACATCCCTTCTAACGCAGAAACTGAAAAATCAGCTGCCAAATTATTTTTTATTTCACGGGGCGGGAAGGTCAGGTATAAAAGTGCTGTTCATGTCCGTATTTCATAATTGGTGTAGTGCTACAAGTGTTCAACATTCGGCATCAGGAGCGGCCAGGTCTGTCCCCGCAGGGAAGGCGCCTAATGGGCTACAAATCATTGGCCTCCATGTTTTGTATTTTTTTCTACAATAAAAGAATGAACATTGATCTGAGGCAACAAATGTGTTTAGGCTAAAGACACTAAAACGGGTGAAGTAAAATTGGCCCTTGTGAGTCGTGAAAGATTTTAAATAGTCCCGCGTTTCCACCAGATTGTGAAGATTTCTACCCCCTCCCACAGGAGAAGAAAAAAAAAAAAAGCTGCCACGATGACATGTCCCCCATGGGCATCAGATCTCCTCAGTTTGGAAGCAGAGCTCAGAAAAATAAAAATAAAGAATATAAAGGAAACCCCCGTGTGTTTGCTGTCCCCGGGCCGAGTCGCATGATCCGCTCTCACACTCTCCAGAATCCTACGTTCAGAGCCTGAGCCACTTCTGGATCCACTATCGGGAGGAACACAAGCTTCTCACTACAATCAGTCACACGTCAGCAGGAAGAGAAAGTGACAGCTCAATTCATGCCTGGGGCCGGGCCGCCAAAATGGAAGGAACTTGGCACAACTGGAGCATTGAACTTGTATCCTCCGTGTTTCTCGATCATTTTGGATTCTGGAGAGAGAAGAAATGGTAAGAATCTGCGTGACACAATCTCATCCAGCGCCGGAGCGAGCCGTGTACTAACCGCCTCCGATTACACAGGGAATGTAGAAAAGGCACGCCTCACTGTATTACACAAACCTCTCTGCAGGGGCAGCCTGCAGTGTAAAGCATGGACAGTATAGACATGGTGCACATAGAACGCTTTATTCAGTTCACGCTGTTTAGGGCCGATTCACACGACCATGGTGGGCGGCATCTCCCAGACTGACGGCATCATACTGATCGCACATCTATTGTATACGTGATGGGGTCAGTACGACAGACCCTCAATCGATTCATTTATGGATAAACAGCGTGCGTGTTTTTCTCACTCCCATCAGTAGAAATGACTCATCTGCAAAAACAGCCCGAAATACGACAAGCATTTATAAAAAAAAAAAAAACGGATGTCACCAGCCCCAAGGACTCGAGGGTTCACGTGCTGTCCGTCTCAGAAATGGGTAACACAACAAATAGTCGTGTCAATACTTAAAGCAGGATTCTTATAATGTGAAGTGACATTTGTGTTCTGAGGACCAGCGCCCACCATTAGGGCGTTCCCTTACCATGAGCCGCCCGCCTCTGTTCCGCCAGCGTGGCGATGTCCTGTAACTGCTTTCCTTGCTCTTCATTTAGTCCTTGTGTGAGAGCCTGATACCAGGCCGGGTCCTGACCCTGCAGCTCTGAAACAAGGCGGTCACAGCGATTAGCTCTCGTCCGTCCGGACACCCACATTACACTAGACGCACATGGACAGTCCAGAACGTCTGAGCCCACGAAAGGCAGGACACAGCCCGGGGAGGGGGTCACCGACTGGTACTTTACTTACTTTGAAATATAGCTTTAAATATCTGATATTCATCTACAGGGTTGTCTTCATCATCGATTAGCGTAGTATAACCCTCAAGTGCCGTTTCCTCTGCATCATCTTCCTCCCAATCCTCATCATCCCCATCCTCTCCTGCTTGCTTAGCCAACATCTCCAGGTATTCCTGGCCGTCTTCATCTATGTCATCCTCATCACTACCAAGTTCTGGAAGCATGTAAAAATCAGCTACAACCCCAAACACAAAGGGGCGACCAAAAATCACCAACGCAAAATACTGTCAGGAGTTGGCGTTTCTTACCAGCTTCGTCTTCCTCCTCGCCGTCCTCTTCATCGTCACTGTCGTTTTCTTGCTCTGCATGGCAGGCATAAGCTCTCTTCAGACCATTAAATAAGAGGATGAAGGCGGGCAGAATTTGTGAGGAGATCTCGGCCAGTACTTGGGGCCGCTGCTCGAGTTCTATAATCGCACACAGTCCCAGGACGCAGATCTTCCGATCATGTAACCTGCACAGGGAGAATGGCTCGTGTCAGCGCTTGTATTACCAGCACGGCGGACCCCCAGAGCCGAAGACACTCACCCTAGGAAACAGTCCACATCGTTCAGCCACTGCTTGATGAAGTGGTTTGTGACGGGCTCCACGGTGTTGGGGAAGCGCAGGTTTTCCAAGGTGTTGAGAAGGAGGGGAGGACTGTAGTACAAAGCAGCTATGGCCACCTGGAGGCACATGGTTCTCAGCTCACTCGTCTTCACTTCCCGGGTTAACCTCTCCAGAGCGGCTTCAACAAATAACGGGATGCACTGCACAAGGGGAACAGACCGGGCAAAAGCTGACAACCATAACCAGGAGAAACGGACGGCCGCCTGCTGAGATGCATCAGCCCTCATAAACCTCACCTGGTCAATCCCACGTCCCTTACACTGTAAGATGACAACTTCTAGTAGCTTAGCTGCGTGACATTCAGCGTCTTCCCCAGCCACACCCGTCAGCACCTGTCAGGAAGAATATCCATGTTACACCGGGACCACATCAGGCAATAACTGAGAAAATAACGATCCCTTCCGATATACGGAGCTGCAGAGCTGAGGTTCATCTGTTACCCAGTCACAGATGTAATTACTGGGTCGAGGACCACCTCCATAGTGTGCACCCACCTTTTTACACATACTGTAGATCATCTCCAGGTACTTGGTGTCTGATAGGAGGGTGTCCGTGTCCACAGTCACATAGTTATGCAGCAGAGGCATCATATCTGGTCGGGGTACACAAGACCGTTACACATTTCTCTCTCCTTTCATAATGGGTTTAATATTTAAAGATGAAATATGTGAGAAAAGTGCAGGACGAACGAGCTCCTTGAGTTTGAAGTTACCCCCCATGTGAACACAGCCCCAGAGCAGCTGGATCCTGGAGCAGACTAACCTGTGAAGTAGTCAAATCCGTCCTGCTGAAAGACCTCAAACACCAGTGGAAGGAGCTGCCACATCTGGGCCGATACCTGCTGGCAGGTGAGACTGTGCGCCAGAGAGAAGATCTCTTCATAAAACTCTAGATGCACAAAGATGGAGTCATTTTTCGTATCCCTACCCTAAACCTAATATTCCCCAGAGCTCCAGCTTACCTAGAACGTGCTGCTGCAGAACGGTGCCGATGACCTGGAGGCAGATCCCTTCCAGCTGCTGAGTGATCTGAGAAAACACACAAAACCGTTCAGTCGCCAACACACCCGAGACGTCTCCTAAGGCTGGAATCACACCAGCAGTCTGATC
This sequence comes from Bufo gargarizans, assembly GCF_014858855.1. Taxonomy (NCBI): domain Eukaryota; kingdom Metazoa; phylum Chordata; class Amphibia; order Anura; family Bufonidae; genus Bufo; species Bufo gargarizans. The sequence continues at coordinate 186,169 of NC_058089.1, forward strand.
CAGATGGAGGTAAAAAAGCTACAACCTAAAAGGACTATTCCCATCTCAGAACGGACCCCTCACCTCCACCAGCCTGAGGCCAGGACTACAGAAGCAGACGATCTGTGCTATACTCCTGCCGTAGCTTGTGAGATGTAAGACCATGCTGCTCGCTGTGCCGAGCCACGGCTGTTTCTGTAGTCCCACCGGCTCTAGAGAAGCAGGACCTGCCTCAGACAGGTATTTCCAGAGGATATGGCATAAATGGTTGAGAAGGGAATAACCCTTTAAAGTGACAGACCCTAAAAAAGAATGGATGCTACTGAATGATACCAAGCATTGTCCAGCCATTATCATGGAGATGCAGACACAGAGCGGACGGTGATGTGCATGTGGCCCGAGGGTCACTGAAGGATTACTTGTGCTGCCCACCTCTTTATGATCCTCCACAACGCTGAGAAGGGTGTCGATAGTGTTGAGGATTCCCATGGCTGTAACGGCTTTATCATCGCTGCCCTCTTCATCGGGACCCGTCTGAATGACTTGATTGAAAGTCATTGCCTAGAAAACGAGCACAAGAATTCTAGTCTCACCTTTATTATTGAAAGGGTCGATCCGATCACCATCATGCCTTGTCGGAGACTTTGGAGGCTGGCCAGTGGTGGGAGCGTCCAGAAGACGTCACTAGACCAGTACTATGAACTCCTAATTATCTCGGGCCGCAGGATTCGTGTGAGTGGAGCAGCCAGCCAGCAGGACGCCAACAAGCTGCTTTACTAGACACAGACTGACACTGTGCACACAGCCCTGCAGCCACCAGGTACTAAACACAGACCGACACTGTACACAGCCCTGCAGCCACTGGGTACTAGCCACAGATCGACACTGTACACAGCCCTGCAGCCACCGGATACTAGCCACAGATCTGACACTGTACACACAGCCCTGCAGCCACCGGGTACTAGCCACAGACCGACACTGTACACAGCCCTGCAGCCACCGGGTGCTAGCCACAGATCTGACACTGTACACAGCCCTGCAGCCACCGGGTACTAGCCACAGATCGACACTGTACACAGCCCTGCAGCCACCGGATACTAGCCACAGATCTGACACTGTACACAGCCCTGCAGCCACCGGGTACTAGCCACAGATCGACACTGTACACAGCCCTGCAGCCACCGGATACTAGCCACAGATCTGACACTGTACACACAGCCCTGCAGCCACCGGGTACTAGCCACAGACCCGACACTGTGCACACAGCCCTGCAGCCACCGGGTACTAGACACAGACCCGACACTGTGCACACAGCCCTGCAGCCACTGGGTACTAGACACAGACCCGACACTGTGCACACAGCCCTGCAGCCACTGGGTACTAGACACAGACCGACCCTGTGCACACAGCCCTGCAGCCACCAGGTACTAGCCACAGACCGACACTGCACACAGCCCTGCAGCCACCGGGTACTAGCCACAGACCGACACTGTACACACAGCCCTGCAGCCACCAGGTACTAGCCACAGACCCGACACTGTGCACACAGTCCTGCAGCCACCAGGTACTAGCCACAGACCCGACACTGTGCACACAGCCCTGCAGCCACCAGGTACTAGCCACAGACCCGACACTGTGCACACAGCCCTGCAGCCACCAGGTACTAGCCACAGACCGACCCTGTGCACACAGCCCTGCAGCCAGTAGGTTCTGCTTTACAAGACCCAAATGTACACTTCAGATCCTGTGTAACATCCACTGAGCATCTGCCATGAGGCCTACTGGCTAATCAGTCCCATACAATCTCCCAGACTGCGCAGACCCTATAATAAGCATTTAGCAGTCCTATAAACAGACTCACCAGGTGCTGCGTCATCTCCACCGCTATGGGCGTCACCTCTTCGCTGTACTCGCAGATCATTTTCTGGATGACATTGGTGAGGTCATCGTTCTCAGTCTCGCGGATGATGTGCAGCAAGGCTTGCATCACAGGCCTGATGAAGGGGGCGATATACTCCTTGGCTGAAAAGTAAGACTTTATTATAGAGGCTGCACAGGGCAGTGCTTGGGGTGCTCCGATATCCGTGGCTGTCAATCAGCCTCTCATCCTTTTCAATGGGAAACCTGTACCGAAAACTGTGGACAGGAATAGAGAGCAGCGCGGCAGCCATATGCGGATAAGGCCCTATTGATGCGAGTACCGCAGCAAATACACGAGAAATCAGAGGGGCGCCTCAACTTCCAAGGTGAGATTTTCTGGGTTTATAGTTCTGCCCAGCAGCGTCTATGACCTAATGTCACCCTCGCCTGCTCCCCGCCGCTCCGGTCAGCCATGTGCTATGTGTGATGTATATTCTTCCGCACTACGAAGCGGATTTGGGAAATGAAGCATTGTCAGTTCTTGTCGGAAACATCAGGCTATTTGCAGCCTAGCCTCACAGATCCGCACTCCGGTACAGCCAGAGCATTAGAAGTCTCCGTCCAGCCCCATTCACTATGATGCATGCGGCAATGTTTTCCCGGCCTGCTGGATCTCTGCCGCTAGCCTGCAACTAGCCATGAGCCGCTTAGCCCTACTGAATGCAGACAGACGGCATGTACAACTACAAATCTGCAGCAGGAAGGCCATCACAGGCCGTCATACATCCGTCTGCCTGCAGCCACCACTAGGGGTGCGCACCCCTCAGTAGGCACCTATGGCGTACCTACCTACATACTGGGCAGAGACTAGAGCCACATAGATGGGACGCACCTTTCTCCTGATTGCTGATGAGAACCTGAAGGGCGATGGCGGCTTCCACCTTCACAGGCATCTCCCGGTCATCGATGAGACACCGTCTGGTCAGCTCTAAAGCCGTCTGCAGGTTCTGGTCATTCTTGAACTTCACTTCACAGAAATAGTGGAGCACCCAGCAGGCCTGCGGAGGAAGACGTGTCAGAGGAGACGCAAACGGCTGGGGTGGAGCCCACAAACACCCGGCAGCACCACAGGGCGACTTACCCTCGCCCTCATATAGCCCAGCTCGCTGCTGAAGAGGGGGAACACATGGTTCTGCAGCATGAACTCCATCTGATCCTTGTAGATCTTTTTCTGCAAGAAAGTAGTAAGACCAGAATAAACGGACGCTGAAGACCAACTGTCCAGAACTGGCTCCAAGAAAACGGTGCAGGGAAGCGTTACCTGCACAACAGCGAGTGCTGCTCTGAAGGAACAGTACAAGGCGACTCACGTTAACGATACTGACCCTGTGGAGGTACGTATATGACCGCCATTTATACCAGGCTGAGGCAGTGTGCATTGCTCCAGTCCACAACTTAAAGGGGTCCTCTCACCTCAGTAAGTGGCATTTATCATGTAGAAAAAGGTAATACAAGGCTCTTACTAATGTACTGTGAGTCTCCATGTCGCCTCCTTTGCTGGCTGGATTCGTTTTCCCATCACATTATACACGGCTCGTTTCCATGGTTACAGACCACCCTGCAATCCATCAGTGGTGGTCGTGCTTTCACAATATAGGAAGAGAGCTATGTGCGCTCCCATGGTCGCGGCCACCAGAGAGGCTGATGCTTTTTCCTATAGTGTTCAAGCACGACCACCACTAATGGATTGCAGGGTGGTCTGTAACCATGGAAACGAGCAGTTTAATGCGACAGTAAGATTAGGCTACTTTCACACTAGCGTTCGGGGCTCCGCTTGAAGGCTCTTACAAGCGGCCCCGAGCGGATCCGTCCAGCCCTAATGCATTCTGAGCGGATGCGGATCTGCTCAGAATGCCTCCGCCCCGCTCGGATCCGTCCAGACTTACAATGTAAGTCAATGGGGGCGAATCCGTTTGAAGTTGACACAATATGGCTCAATTTCAAGCGGATCCGTCTGACTAAATTTCACACTTAGAATTTTTTCTGAAATATAATGCGGATGGATGCGTTGTGAACGGATCCGTCTGGTGTCTGCTCCGAGCGCAAGTGGGAAAGTAGCCTTAATCCAGCCAGCGAAGGAGGCGACATGGACAATCACAATACATTAGGAACTGCCTCGTATCAACTTTCTCTATATGATAAATGCCACTTACTGAAGTGAGAGGACCCCTTTAAGAGGATCTTCCTCAGAATCAATATCAGATCGAGGGGGGTCCAACACCCCACCCGCGCCGTGTAGATCCTGGTGCACTGCGGCTCAGCTCCTGTACACCAGAATGGCCACTACACGTGGACAGACCCTTCTGCTTCCAGTCCACACCAGCTGACTGGTGGGGGTGTCCGACCCTCAGGACAGGCCATAGATTCAGGAATCCCCTCCGCAGAATATAAAGCAGGCTCCCAACAAGCCGGCCTCTAGAAGGGAGGGCGCCAGGTCCGCGTGCGCACCCGCCTCATGTACCTTCAGTAAGATTTCTGCCAAGGACCCGATCATATGGAGGGCGCCGTCTTTCTTCCGGGGGTCTGCTGCAGGCTCCGTGAGAATCTGGTAACAATATCCCATCGTCTTCTGCAAAACCTGGAGGAAAGAGCGCAAGACAGGAGAGGACAATCACTCCCAACATCTCATACGGGAGCTTCTGCAACAGTCACAATTCTACACCGGTACAAGGGTTAGTAAGAGCGCAGAGTGCACCTGTTCCTCACTTATCAAGATCTCTGCTTACTGTCAGCAAAGAGAAACACTTGTTTACATTCAAAGGCTGAAACAAAAGTACTTCAACCTAGTCCTGCTCACAGCTGACTGGCTCGTTACAATGTACAAGTCCCACCCCGGCCTAGTCCTGCTCACAGCTGACTGGCTCGTTACAATGTACAAGTCCCACCCCGTCCTAGTCCTGCTCACAGCTGACTGGCTCGTTACAATGTACAAGTCCCACCCCGGCCTAGTCCTGCTCACAGCTGACTGGCTCGTTACACTGTACAAGTCCCACCCCGGCCTAGTCCTGCTCACAGCTGACTGGCTCGTTACAATGTACAAGTCCCACCCCGTCCTAGTCCTGCTCACAGCTGACTGGCTCGTTACAATGTACAAGTCCCACCCCGGCCTAGTCCTGCTCACAGCTGACTGGCTCGTTACAATGTACAAGTCCCACCCCGTCCTAGTCCTGCTCACAGCTGACTGGCTCGTTACAATGTACAAGTCCCACCCCGTCCTAGTCCTGCTCACAGCTGACTGGCTCGTTACAATGTACAAGTCCCACCCCGGCCTAGTCCTGCTCACAGCTGACTGGCTCGTTACACTGTACAAGTCCCACCCCGTCCTAGTCCTGCTCACAGCTGACTGGCTCGTTACACTGTACAAGTCCCACCCCGGCCTAGTCCTGCTCACAGCTGACTGGCTCGTTACAATGTACAAGTCCCACCCCGTCCTAGTCCTGCTCACAGCTGACTGGCTCGTTACAATGTACAAGTCCCACCCCGTCCTAGTCCTGCTCACAGCTGACTGGCTCGTTACAATGTACAAGTCCCACCCCGGCCTAGTCCTGCTCACAGCTGACTGGCTCGTTACACTGTACAAGTCCCACCCCGGCCTAGTCCTGCTCACAGCTGACTGGCTCGTTACACTGTACAAGTCCCACCCCGGCCTAGTCCTGCTCACAGCTGACTGGCTCGTTACACTGTACAAGTCCCACCCCGGCCTAGTCCTGCTCACAGCTGACTGGCTCGTTACAATGTACAAGTCCCACCCCGTCCTAGTCCTGCTCACAGCTGACTGGCTCGTTACAATGTACAAGTCCCACCCCGTCCTAGTCCTGCTCACAGCTGACTGGCTCGTTACAATGTACAAGTCCCACCCCGTCCTAGTCCTGCTCACAGCTGACTGGCTCGTTACACTGTACAAGTCCCACCCCGGCCTAGTCCTGCTCACAGCTGACTGGCTCGTTACAATGTACAAGTCCCACCCCGTCCTAGTCCTGCTCACAGCTGACTGGCTCGTTACAATGTACAAGTCCCACCCTGTCCTAGTCCTGCTCACAGCTGACTGGCTCGTTACACTGTACAAGTCCCACCCCGGCCTAGTCCTGCTCACAGCTGACTGGCTCGTTACAATGTACAAGTCCCACCCCGTCCTAGTCCTGCTCACAGCTGACTGGCTCGTTACAATGTACAAGTCCCACCCCGTCCTAGTCCTGCTCACAGCTGACTGGCTCGTTACACTGTACAAGTCCCACCCCGGCCTAGTCCTGCTCACAGCTGACTGGCTCGTTACACTGTACAAGCCCCACCCTGCCTAGTCCTGCTCACAGCTGACTGGCTCGTTACAATGTACAAGTCCCACCCCGGCCTAGTCCTGCTCACAGCTGACTGGCTCGTTACACTGTACAAGTCCCACCCCGGCCTAGTCCTGCTCACAGCTGACTGGCTCGTTACAATGTACAAGTCTAGACATTACTATGAGCTAAACACAGCAGCACAATCTCACGTCTGCCCTGTATTTTGGTACAATGTATCAGCGCAGGTAAAATGTATTTGTCTGAGAGGATTATCTAGACACACTAACAGCTCAATCAGCTGTGTGGACAGGATTCTTTCCCTGACAGCAAGCAGAGTCCGTGAAGAATGAAGCGACTTGGGCTTCATGTGAACGGTTCCCGGCCGTACCTCCTTCCTCTTACTGCAGGATGTGAAGAGCAGGGTCTGGGCCGCAGTCGTGGGGGAGATAAAGTCCTCAAACACGTCTAGGAGAAGAGAGACGATATCAGACAAGCGAACTCCTCTACCGTAAGCAGAAGCTGTGCCAACACGACACCCGCTATTACAGTCTCAAGTTACTCGCGCTTGCATATATCTTCACGCCCGCAGGTTGCTGCTGCAATTGTGTGTTTTAGAGGGTCTTTTGGCAACAGCTGAATCCCACACACATGTGCTGCCAAGCGAGGGGGTTCAGCCTCCGCAGTCTGGACGCACTGAGGTCGGCCTCTCCCCGAGTCCAGCTGACTCGCCTCATTTAATTATCTTACCAAATTTCATGCGGATGTATTCATAGGGGTCCTCCTGCCAGAGCTCCTCATCAGAGTCCGTGTAACACATCAGAGGGAAGATGACGTCCTGAATGATGCCCTGAGGCCACAGAGAAGAATGTCAGCCACGAGGTCCACGCACAGCAGAGGACGACCTGGGGGTACAACGTGGACACTCACCTGGATGTGCGGCTTCAAGTTCTTCCACGTCAGTGCATGGGACACCCCCTGGTTGAGATAGTTGAGCGTCTGCTGCAGGACTCGGGGCGCCAGGTAGTGCTTCTCCTTATACTGGTAGAGGACCTTCAGCAGAACCTAAACCAAGAGGATCACATGAGCTGCCACCTGTGAGCAGTAATATGCTGTGCCCCGGGAGACAAAGCTGATCACCCCTCCTATGAAGCATGTCTGAGAGTTTGGAGGCTGGCCAGTGGCGAGAGCGTCCGGGAGACATCACTAGACCAGTACTATGATCTCATCATTATCTTGGGCCGCAGGATTAGGTAGTGGAGCAGCCAGCCAGCAGGACGCCAGCAAAACTGCTCTACCAGACACAGACGGACACTGTGCACACAGCCCTGCAGCCGCCAGGGACTACTGTACAAGACAGAACAACACTGGAGAGTAAGAAAGCCGCCGTATACCGACACTGGACTTCATATACCAGCAGGTAGGTACTGCTTTACCAGCCCTAGACTGTGCACTGCGCAGGTAGGTACTGCTTTACCAGCCCTAGACTGTGCACTGCCCAGGTAGGTACTGCTTTACCAGCCCTAGACTGTGCACTGCCCAGGTAGGTACGGCTTTACCAGCCCTAGACTGTGCACTGCCCAGGTAGGTATGGCTTTACCAGCCCTAGACTGTGCACTGCCCAGGTAGGTACTGCTTTACCAGCCCTAGACTGTGCACTGCCCAGGTAGGTACGGGCTTTACCAGCCCTAGACTGTGCACTGCCCAGGTAGGTACGGCTTTACCAGCCCTAGACTGTGCACTGCCCAGGTAGGTACGGCTTTACCAGCCCTAGACTGTGCACTGCCCAGGTAGGTACGGCTTTACCAGCCCTAGACTGTGCACTGCCCAGGTAGGTACTGCTTTACCAGCCCTAGACTGTGCACTGCCCAGGTAGGTACGGCTTTACCAGCCCTAGACTGTGCACTGCCCAGGTAGGTACGGCTTTACCAGCCCTAGACTGTGCACTGCCCAGGTAGGTACGGCTTTACCAGCCCTAGACTGTGCACTGCCCAGGTAGGTACGGCTTTACCAGCCCTAGACTGTGCACTGCCCAGGTAGGTACGGCTTTACCAGCCCTAGACTGTGCACTGCCCAGGTAGGTACGGCTTTACCAGCCCTAGACTGTGCACGGCTTTATTAGCTGCAGACTGACACTGAGTGTTAGGACCGTCCATAGTAGGACTGGTGTGTTCAATGCCATGGTCCCCACTAAGGTTGGGATAATAGGATGATGAAGAGAAGGGGCGCCACTGCACGAACCTGCTGAGCCCCAACTGCAAAGGCCTTCAGAAACACTTCAGCAAACTCATTGTACTCCTTGGACACGTTGCCTGGACTCCCGTACCTTGAACGTGAGGAACAAACGTTTTACTGCGAGTCAGTCGTAGAATATTCTATCTGTAGTTCTATTTCCACCCCCCCCCCTCCAAATCCCAGGGCGCCGGTTACCTCTCAAACAGCCGGGCCAAGATGTGCAGCGCCCACTTCTTACACTTCCACCATGGCAGCTCAGGCCGGTCATCCTCATCAACCTGGAGGGTCTCCTGCAGGAGAAGGGACCATGATGGACAATATGGCAGAGCACCCATCAATCAGGAGGACACCAGATCCAGGGATACTCACGGCAGGAACGTCCCGGTCCACCACAGTCTTCAGGATCTCTATCCATTCAGTCAGGTTCGGCTGATTAATCAACTCCAGCGGCAACGTATACTGCAAGATGCACAAGATGGCGGAGTCAGCAGGAAGCCAGTACTGTACCGGCGGCACCCGTGACCAGAGCGGCCACTGCTCACCTGGACCAGGGCGTAGAAAATCTTAAAGATCTGTTTCTGGATCAGGACTGACTGCTCGGAGGGGTCAGGAAGCAGACGGATGAAGCGCTCCTTCAGCATGGGCAGGAAGTGTTGCATAGCGGCAATGAGTGGACTCCTCTCCTCTGGTTTCTTATATCTGCGGAGGGAATAGAACTATAATGGAGGGGAAGACCACTGCTATCTGGGTGTGAATGGACTGATCAGACCACCGTCACTTACTCGTAGTTTTTCACCAGCTGGTAGAGGCAGAGCAGGATCCCCAGCCAGCAGGCGCTGTTATCGGACTGCAGATAGAAGCCGATCTTCTCCACCACGGCGGTCCAGCGGTTCGGGTAGTCGTGTTTGATGATGTGATGGATGCAGGTGGTGAGCTGGACCCTGCAACGGGGATCACACACACAAAAGCATTACGTACCAGCCGCGCGCAAACTCCATGGACGTCACAAAATAAACGACCAAACCCTGCGCTTTATTACAGTGAAACCAGCACCGTGTGCGCACGAGAAGAATATCTGAACACAAAACCGCATGTTCATTCAATGAATCATCAGCATCTGACCGGCGGGGGTCCCGGGTGTCGGACCCCTGCCGATCAGATGCCGCAGCCTTCTCACCGTTTACCGCAGGCCTCCATTCAAGTGAGCAGAGCTTAGCCGCGCCCAGGCGAGTGAGACTAGTCGTGACGTCACTGGGCCGGCGGTAAACAGCGCCGCAGCCTCCTCAAACAGCTGATCGGCGGGGGTCCCGGATGTCGGACCCCTGCCGGTCAGATGCCGCAGCCGCGCCCAGGCCAGTGAGACTAGTCGTGACGTCACTGGGCCGGCGGTAAACAGCGAGAAGGCCGCAGCCTCCTCAAACAGCTGATCGGCGGGGGTCCTGGGTGTCGGAGCCCGCCGGTCAGATGCCGCAGCCTTCTCGCTGTTTACCGCAGGCCTCCATTCAAGTGAGCAGAGCTTAGCCGCGCCCAGGCCAGTGATACTAGTCGTGACATCACTGGGCCAGCGGTAAACAGCGAGAAGGCCGCAGCCTCCTCAAACAGCTGATCGGCGGGGGTCCTAGGTGTCGGACCCCTGCCGGTCAGATGCCGCAGCCTTCTCGCTGTTTACCGCAGGCCTCCATTCAAGTGAGCAGAGCTTAGCCGCGCCCAGGCCAGTGATACTAGTCGTGACATCACTGGGCCAGCGGTAAACAGCGAGAAGGCCGCAGCCTCCTCAAACAGCTGATCGGCGGGGGTCCTAGGTGTCGGACCCCTGCCGGTCAGATGCCGCAGCCTTCTCGCTGTTTACCGCAGGCCTCCATTCAAGTGAGCAGAGCTTAGCCGCGCCCAGGCCAGTGATACTAGTCGTGACGTCACTGGGCCGGCGGTAAACAGCGAGAAGGCCGCAGCCTCCTCAAACAGCTGATCGGCGGGGGTCCTGGGTGTCGGAGCCCGCCGGTCAGATGCCGCAGCCTTCTCGCAGTTTACCGCATACCTCCATTCAAGTGAGCAGAGCTTAGCTGCGCCCAGGCCAGTGAGACTAGTCGTGACGTCACTGGGCCGGCGGTAAACAGCGCCGCAGCCTCCTCAAACAGCTGATCGGCGGGGGTCCTGGGTGTCGGAGCCCGCCGCTCAGATGCTGATGATCTATCCAGAGGATACATCAGTTTAAACAAACTGCCGAACCCCTTTAAATGTTTATGTTGAGAGACTGGAAACCCATGTGAACTAGTCCAGCTGATGCATTTGTTACAATGTATCAGTATAGCTGGACAGGAGTAGGTCAGAATATAGTTTCAACTTCTGGAGACCAGAGATGTCTTTTACTGACTGCAAGCAGAGGAATGATGAGGAAATGATAGGAAGTTTATAAAAAACTTGCAGAACTTCCCATGATACAATAATGAGGTGCCTGGCCCTTTAAGAGTGCTGCAGACGAGGCTCTCACCTGATCAGCTCTGGGGACTGGATGATGGCCTCCACAATATTCTCTCGGATGCAGTGACGATCCTCCTCGGGGATAGTGTGAGTGGGCACTTCTCCAGGGGTCACTTCGCGATCCGGCCAATACTGAGTGATCATATTCTTCAGGTATATGACACCTACAGGGAGGATGGGGAATTACAACCTGTGATATCAGTTCCTGGGAAAGCTGGGTGGATGAAATAGCAGGATTGTGACACCCAGCTTTCCTAGGACGACTCGAGGAGGCAGGAAATCTGAGCAGCGGAAAGTTCCGTCTGAGCCGCTCGGACGCCGCGTTCTGCACATTGAGCAGATTTGTTCGCCATGTTCCCGGTAAGAAACAGAAAACCTTAAATTACGGATCCGCTTTAGAGGCGGCGAGCAGCTGCATGGACGCCACGTCTCGCCCTGGGAGAGCGCCATCTTTTTTTCCTGTAGGTTCTAATCCTCGCCCGACACTGAAGGGTTACCCGGAGCGGCACTCACCTGCTTGCCGGACTGGCAGCTCCAGCTGCTCGGACATGGTGATCTGCAGCAGGGTGGACACGAAGGTCACAGACTTGTGGGACTGGAGGGGAAACAAAACAAGCAGGAATGAAAGACTGATACACTGTAACAAACCCTCAGACGTGTGCGCAGCTAACAGAGCGGACACAACTGTAACAAACCCTCAGCTGTGCGCAGGACAGGCTGGCTGCCTGTGGATGTAAAGATTGCCTTTATATTTATTGACAGCAAACAGAGTTCTTGAAAACGAAGCGATACAGAAAGTAAGACACTGAAGAGGCCCCAGAACTAGGCGCCCGGTGCAGTGTGAATGGCGCCCGATCGTCCCCCGCGTCTGCAGGCAAACTCTTAAAGGGCCCATCACATTTTCTGGATGCAACTGTAGCAAAACCTCAGCTGTGTGTGAAGGACTAAGTCCCTGGATTTCAACTTTGGAGAGACAGGTTTCCATCTACTGACAGCAAGCAGAGCTCATGTAATGGACAGAAATTGACCCCAGGTGTATGAACAGTTTATCTACATAGGACTTTCAGTCCTGTCATGATAAGCGGCCGGCACGGGGGAGGGGGATCAGCGTCACCTGGGGTCACACGGCCACAGGGAGCGGAGGTATAGACTGCAGAGAATGTGCTGAATGCGGCACATCTGACAGGCCCGGCTCTGCTTCATCAGCAGCACATTAATCCGTCCACAGCCGCCACCCAGCTTTCCACAGACCCTGAAAGACCCTACCAGTCTCCGACTGCTGTGCCCACGGGGCAGCCTTCAGTCAGTTCATGAACCCGGAGGCTCAGGATGAGCATGACTATAGGTTCCTATCCAATTAAGGGTCCATTCACACGTCCGTGTTTTGCGGATCTGCAAAACACGGACACCTGCAATCCGCAGACCGCACATCACAGACAATATAATAGAAAACGCCTTTTCTGGTCCGCAATTGCAGACAAGAATAGGACATGTTCTATTTTTTTCAGGAACGGAATTACGGATGCGGAAAATATGGATACAGATCCCGAAAATGTGGATGCGGATCCGTTCCAGCCCCATTGAAAGTGAATGGGTCTGAAAATTGCGGAACAAACGCGGACCCAAATTATGGACGTGTAAATGGACCCTAAACAGGAATATGAATGGTGACGTGGGGCCCCCAGGATCTAGAAGGCCTGTGTTTCAATTCCTCACCATATTAGGAGATTTCTGCTTGCTGTCAGTGAATTTAATCTGTTATATGCTGCGTGACGATGCAAGGGGAACCTGATTGTGTGTCACAATGTCTGATCCGCTCAGGGATAAGAGTTCCCCTTTAGAGGTTCAGTTTTGGGGCGACTCTGGAGAGACTAGCACCCGCCATGCAGCGAGGACACATGCATCGTGCTCTCTTCAACAAACTTTATTCACAAAGTCCCAGAGAACGGCGTGTCGGAATGTCACTGCGTTACGAGAAGCAGAAGGGCCCCAGAGAGGGAAGGAGGAGGAGCCCGGGGGCCGTCAGCTGCTGTGAGTCACCGCACAGAACCGCATGCAGGAAATGACTGAACAGGAAGTGGAGAGAATGAGGAGCCGGGGAGGGGGATGGAGCTGCAGAACCGCCTGGCCAGGGCGCAACACATCGGGACGTCCTTCAAGATCCCAGAACTACAGGGCTCCTCCGTCACCTCTCCGGGGTGTGACCGTCACTGGACGGCCCAAAGAGTCCTAAAAACGCAGCATCTCAAACCCCCTCCTGGTCTTCTGAGCCATCACAACAAGGCCTCAGCGTCGTCCCCTCCCCCGAGCGGTCAGAACAAACTCCTGCATGAAGCTCCCAACATCCTCACTACCACTCCCAGCAGCTGCGGACAATTAGCTGTAGTACTATGCAGAGAGACTGAATCTGACCGGCAGGGGTCCGACACCCGGGACCCCGCTGACCAGCTGTAAAAAGAGGCGGCTTCCTGGTCATTACATCATCGGAGTGCTTGAGATTACCCTGCACCGCCACTGAGGGCAGGTCATCAATATACATGGCAGGAAGACCCCTTTAAAGGCTTTTCTAAGGCCCTCCCTGATTACAGTAACAACTTTTTCAATGGTACTGCTTAATGAGCCAGTTATACGCCGCGCCCCGCTCGCCGGACCTGGAGAGCAGCGCCGCCCCCCCCGCTCGCCAGACCCGGAGAGCAGCAGCGCCCCCCCCCCCCCGCCAGACCTGGAGAGCAGCAGCAGCGCCGCCCCCTCTCCCCCCCCGCTCGCCCAGACCCGGAGAGCAGCGCCCCCCCCCCGCCAGACCCGGAGAGCAGCAGCGCCCCCCCCCCCCCCCCGCCAGACCCCGGAGAGCAGCAGCAGCGCCGCCCCCTCCCCCCCCCCGCCAGACCCGGAGAGCAGCAGCAGCGCCGCCCCCTCCCCCCCCCCCCCCGTTCGCCAGACCCGGAGAGCAAGCAGCAGCGCCGCCCCCTCCCCCCCCCCCCCCCGTTCGCCAGACCCGGAGAGCAGCAGCAGCGCCGCCCCCTCCCGCCCCCCTCCCCCCCCCCCGTTCGCCAGACCCGGAGAGCAGCAGCAGCGCCGCCCCCCTCCCCCCCCCCCCGTTCGCCAGACCCGGAGAGCAGCAGCAGCGCCGCCACCTCCCCCACCCCCCGTTCGCCAGACCCGGAGGCAGCAGCAGCGCCGCCCCCTCCCCCCACCCCCGTTCGCCAGACCCGGAGAGCAGCAGCAGCGCCGCCCCTCCCCCCCCCCGTTCGCCAGACCCGGAGAGCAGCAGCAGCGCCGCCCCCTCCCCCCCCCCCCGTTCGCCAGACCCGGAGAGCAGCAGCAGCGCCGCCCCCTCCCCCCCCCCCCCCCGTTCGCCAGACCCGGAGAGCAGCAGCAGCGCCGCCCCCTCCCCCCCCCCCCGTTCGCCAGACCCGGAGAGCAGCAGCAGCGCCGCCCCCTCCCCCCCCCATTCGCCAGACCGGAGAGCAGCAGCAGCGCCGCCCCCTCCCCCCCCCCCCCAGTTCGCCAGACCCGGAGAGCAGCAGAGCCGCCCCCCCCCCCCCGTTCGCCAGACCCGGAGAGCAGCAGCGCCCCCCCCCCCCAGACCCGGAGCTCGCCAGAACCAATCCCCCCCCCCGCTCGCCAGACCCGGAGAGCAGCAGCGCCCCCTCCCCCCCGTTCGCCAGACCCGGAGAGCAGCAGCGCCGCCCCCTCCCCCCCCGTTCGCCATACCCGGAGAGCAGCAGCGCCCCCCCCCCCCAGACCCGGAGAGCAGCGCCGCCATTCCCCCCCCCCCCGCTCGCCAGACCCGGAGAGCAGCAGCGCCCCCTCCCCCCCGTTCGCCAGACCCGGAGAGCAGCAGCGCCGCCCCCTCCCCCCCCGTTCGCCAGACCCAGAGAGCAGCAGCGCCGCTGAAAGTTGTTCCTGTAAGCAAGGAGGAGAACATGAAAAAATATATTGTATAACTTTAAGAAACTGTGTCACATCTGACCGGACCCCAGAGTGATCCTGAGCGGGGGGCACCATCCGGTCAGGGAAGGAACCAGGAGAGGGCCGTCTCCTGTACCCCCACATTCCCACCACTTATTTCAGGTCATTATTTGTGACAGAAGTCGTTACATTAGCCGCCCCCCCCCCCCCCTAATACTAGGGGCACCGGGGAAGGGGCCGAGGAGCACTGCAACGTCTCCAATGCAGACACTGACCCTGAATGACAACCATCTGCACTTGTGTCAGTCCTTACTGCAGATCTGGCATTTTGTTCAGGAGAAAAGGCTGAACAGAGCTACAGGTCCCTCCCAGAACAGGTGACAAGAATACCAGAACCCTCATCCTCCGCAGCTGCGACTCATGGGACCCCCAGTGCAATCACTACTCTAAATAAGACAGAACTGAAGTGAACGTCTGCAGAGTAGACAGAACGGGGCCACCCGAAGTCAATTCGCTCACCCCTACTCATTTCCATGGTTACGACCACCCTGAAAGCCAGCAGTGGTGGTCGTGCTTGCACACTATAGATAAAAGCACAGCCCTGTGTGAGCTTTTTACTACATGCGACCACCGCTGCTGGGTTGCAGGGTGGTCTGTAACCATGGAAACGAGCAGTGTATAATGTGATGGAAAAATGAATCCAGCCAGCGAAAGAGGCGACATGGAGACTCACTGTACATTAGGAAGCGCCTGGTCTATATGATAAAGGGGTTCTCTGACCTCAGTAAACGGCATTTAAGTCTTGATCTCACAGCTGAAGGTTTGTTACAACGTTTAGACAATGTTCTGTGGGCTGAACACGCCCCGACATTCTGTTACACTGTGTCAGTGCAGGAAAGATTATCAGTCCGGAGTTCTGACTGTTGTACTGACAGGAAACAACTGTAACAAACCCTCAGCAGTGCAAAGCGTTAGGTCAGGAAGGGCTCACAACCTCTAGAAATAAAGGAGTGGCTCAATTCATTGACAGTAAGCAGAGATCTTGAAAATGAGAACTAAAATTGAGGCTACTTTCACACTTGCGTTTTGGGTGGATCCGTCATGGATCTGCAAAAACAGATGATCCTTAACAATAATACAACCGCATGCATCCGTTCTGAACAGATCCGTATTATCTGTACTACAGCCAAGACGGATCCGTTTTCTATTGCGCCAGATTGTGTCAGTGAAAACGGATCCGTCCCCATTGACTTGCATTGTGTGCCAGGACGGATCCGTTTTCTATTGCGCCAGATTGTCCCAGTGAAAACAGATCCGTCCCCATTGACTTGCATTGTGTGCCAGGACGGATCCGTTTTCTATTGCGCCAGATTGTCCCAGTGAAAACGGATCCGTCCCCATTGACTTGCATTGTGTGCCAGGACGGATCTGTTTTCTATTGCGCCAGATTGTCCCAGTGAAAACAGATCCGTCCCCATTGACTTGCATTGTGTGCCAGGACGGATCTGTTTTCTATTGCGCCAGATTGTCCCAGTGAAAACGGATCCGTCCCCATTGACTTGCATTGTGTGCCAGGACGGATCTGTTTTCTATTGCGCCAGATTGTCCCAGTGAAAACGGATCCGTCCCCATTGACTTGCATTGTGTGCCAGGACGGATCCGTTTGGCTGCAGGCAGCGTTTTTGGTGTCGGCCTCCAGAGCGGAATGGAGACGGATCGGAGGCGAACTGACGCATTCTGAGCGGATCCTTCTACATCCAGAATGCATTAGAGCCCTGAGCGGATCGCAGAAACGGAAACCAGAACGCCAGCGTGAGCGTAGACTCAGTATAAACAATTAATATTCAACAAAACTATTTAAAAAAAAAAAAAACGCATTCTCCCGGATTAAGACATTTTCTTGGGTTTCTGCATCCGCCCGTTTTTCACGGTGGAGCGTCCATATTTACATGAAGTCACATGTCCACCGGTACTCACGGCGATGACATCACTACGGACACACGGTAATGACAGCGCAGAAAATGTCTGGGAAATTATATCAAAACGTATTAATTATTCAGATTTTAAATTATTACAACTTTATTTTCCAGTCTGTCCCTTTAAGAGGGTTTTTTTGTTTTTTATTTCTCTTTTTTTTTTTTTTTTAGGAGGAAATGTCTGAACCGGGAGAAACATACGGACGTGACACGGAGCAGACTGGGTACATGAGGGCCCGGCGGGCCCCGGCTCTCACCTCGTTGAGCTGCCTCTCGGCCGCCTCCCTCAGGGCCGGGTCCATGGTGCCCCGCAGGGCCTCGATCAGAATGCTGGGGTCCATGGTGCCGGAGACGCGCCGCTTCCCTGTCAGAGTCCGGGGCTAGAGACGAGCTGCGCACATGGAGCCGCCACACAGCTCAGCGCCCGGCGCGAAAGGAAGGAGAGCGCCAAGGCCCCGGATGGATCCGCCCCCCCAGGCGTCGGACAACGTCACTTCCGGCCGCCGCTGCGCTGCCTCCTGGGACTTGTAGTCTCTGCTGGTAACGGGTCGGGGGGTGTCCCGGGGGCGCGTGGAGGCGTTCTGAGCGTCACAAAATGTCTGCCAGAAACGGCGGCCCCAGCAGGTCACAGTTCCCTTAGTCTTCACGAATGCTGGGAGTTGTAGTGCAGCAGTCGGAGGTGACTACTGCAGTCCACGGGTAGTATATAAATGGGTTAATACCAGGCCACAGCTTCCTCTGTGACTGCTCATCCTGAGCTTCTCGGTTCATGAATAGAATGCTAGGCATACAGATAACTAGCTGCCCAGTGTAAGGGCTCATGCAGACGAGCGCGTCCTCCGTGCTGCAGACAATTAGCCGTTTGCGGAACCGTTGGTCCGTGATCTGCGATACCTTCAATAGTGGAAACAAATCGAGCCGCGATCCCACGGAAGCACTTCGTGGCGCCGCCGCTCCGTATCTAGCGTACGAGGCTGGTCCCCGTATATTGCGGACCCACGCTCGTGTGCATAAGCCCTAAGACAGGGAGCTGCGGCTGCCACGTGATGCTCCTCCGTGTTCAGCGTGGTGGCCGGGGACGTGGCTCCGGGTAATACTCGCAGGCATGTCAGGTGAACGCTCTGGAACGTGCGGCACCGTCTTCTCCCACCTCAGATATCGTTAGTCACTGACGATAAATATCTTGTGTCCGCAGCAGCGATTGTGGCGCCATCTCACCACCAGCTGTCGTATCATCCGCAGTCGCTGAGCTCGATGAGGGCGACATGTAGGGCCCTGATCAGCCTCGTATCACAGAGAACAGATCGAGCGCTGGCGATGTACGTCCATGATGGCCGCCCCGGATACCACCCTGTAGAAGGCCTCAGGAGTGGAGGAAAACGGACTAAGGGGCCATTCACAACACCGTATATGTTTTGCGGTCCCCGAAATTCCGAATTTAGCAGAACACCGCCGGCCCTAGGATACAAATGCCTATTCTTCTCTGCAGCTGTGGTCGATAGGACATCTTCTATCTTTTTTGCAGGACCACAGAGCCGAAGTACGGATCCGGGCGGCACATGGTGTTCCGTGCGAAATCAACCTGTCACGTGGATTTAGAAATCCTCAACATATCAATTCTGAAGATTTCACTCTGCAGAAAAAAACATCAAATCTGCACCCAAAAAAAAACAAACACAAAGGAATCCACACAGAATTTCTGTAAAACATCCTGCACCCGTGTGCAGGTAGACATATACTCCAGAGCTGCACTCCCTATTCTGCTGGTGCAGTCACTGTGTACATACATTACTTATCCTGTACTGATCCTGAGTTACATCCTGTATTATACTCCAGAGCTGCACTCCCTATTCTGCTGGTGCAGTCACTGTGTACATACATTACTTATCCTGTACTGATCCTGAGTTACATCCTGTATTATACTCCAGAGCTGCACTCACTATTCTGCTGGTGCAGTCACTGTGTACATACATTACTTATCCTGTACTGATCCTGAGTTACATCCTGTATTATACTTCAGAGCTGCACTCACTATTCTGCTGGTGCAGTCACTGTGTACATACATTACTTATCCTGTACTGATCCTCAGTTACATCCTGTATTATACTCCAGAGCTGCACTCACTATTCTGCTGGTGCACTCACTGTGTACATACATTACTTATCCTGTACTGATCCCGAGTTACATCCTGTATTATACTCCAGAGCTGCACTCACTATTCTGCTGGTGCAGTCACTGTGTACATACATCACTTATTCTGTACTGATCCTGTACTGATCCTGAGTTACATCCTGTATTATACTCCAGAGCTGCACTCACTATTCTGCTGGTGCAGTCACTCTGTACATACATTACTTATCCTGTACTGGTCCTGAGTTACATCCTGCATTATACTCCAGAGCTGCACTCACTATTCTGCTGGTGCAGTCACTGTGTACATACATTACTTATCCTGTACTGGTCCTGAGTCACATCCTGTATTATACTCCAGAGCTGCACTCACTATTCTGCTGGTGCAGTCACTGTGTACATACATTACTTATCCTGTACTGATCCTGAGTTACATCCTGTATTATACTCCAGAGCTGCACTCACTATTCTGCTGGTGCAGTCACTGTGCACATACATTACTTATCCTGTACTGATCCTGAGTTACATCCTGTATTATACTCCACAGCTGCACTCACTATTCTGCTGGTGCAGTCACTGTGTACATACATTACTTATCCTGTACTGATCCTGAGTTACATCCTGTATTATACTCCAGAGCTGCACTCACTATTCTGCTGGTGCAGTCACTGTGTACATACATTACTTATCCTGTACTGATCCTGAGTTACATCCTGTATTATACTCCAGAGCTGCACTCACTATTCTGCTGGTGCAGTCACTGTGTACATACATTACTTATCCTGCATTGATCCTGAGTTACATCCTGTATTATACTCCAGAGCTGCACTCACTATTCTGCTGGTGCAGTCACTGTGTACATACATTACTTATCCTGTACTGATCCTCAGTTACATCCTGTATTATACTCCAGAGCTGCACTCATTATTCTGCTGGTGCAGTCGCTGTGTACATACATTACTTATCCTGTACTGATCCTGAGTTCCATCCTGTATTATACTCCAGAGCTGCACTCACTATTCTGCTGGTGCAGTCACTGTGTACATACATTACTTATCCTGTACTGATCCTGAGTTACATCCTATATTATACTCCAGAGCTGCAATCACTATTCTGCTGGTGCAGTCACTGTGTACATACATTACTTATCCTGTACTGAACCTGAGTTACATCCTGTATTATACTCCAGAGCTGCACTCACTATTCTGCTGGTGCAGTCACTGTGCACATACATTACTTATCCTGTACTGATCCTGAGTTACATCCTGTATTATACTCCAGAGCTGCACTCACTATTCTGCTGGTGCAGTCCCTGTGTACATACATTACTTATCCTGTACTGATCCTGAGTTACCTCCTGTATTATACTCCGGAGCTGCACTCACTATTCTGCTGGTGCAGTCACTGTGTACATACATTACTTATCCTGTACTGATCCTGAGTTACATCCTGTATTATACTCCAGAGCTGCACTCACTATTCTGCTGGTGCAGTCACTGTGTACATACATTACTTATCCTGTACTGATCCTGAGTTACATCCTGTATTATACTCCAGAGCTGCACTCCCTATTCTGCTGGTGCAGTCCCTGTGTACATACATTACTTATCCTGTACTGATCCTGAGTTACCTCCTGTATTATACTCCAGAGCTGCACTCACTATTCTGCAGGTGCAGTCACTGTGTACACACATTACTTATCCTGTACTGATCCTGAGTTACATCCTGTATTATACTCCAGAGCTGCACTCACTATTCTGCTGGTGCAGTCACTGTGTACATACATTACTTATCCTGTACTGGTCCTGAGTCACATCCTGTATTATACTCCAGAGCTGCACTCACTATTCTGCTGGTGCAGTCACTGTGTACATACATTACTTATCCTGTACTGATCCTGAGTTACATCCTGTATTATACTCCAGAGCTGCACTCACTATTCTGCTGGTGCAGTCACTGTGCACATACATTACTTATCCTGTACTGATCCTGAGTTACATCCTGTATTATACTCCACAGCTGCACTCACTATTCTGCTGGTGCAGTCACTGTGCACATACATTACTTATCCTGTACTGATCCTGAGTTACATCCTGTATTATACTCCAGAGCTGCACTCACTATTCTGCTGGTGCAGTCACTGTGTACATACATTACTTATCCTGTACTGATCCTGAGTTACATCCTGTATTATACTCCAGAGCTGCACTCACTATTCTGCTGGTGCAGTCACTGTGTACATACATTACTTATCCTGTACTGATCCTGAGTTACATCCTGTATTATACTCCAGAGCTGCACTCACTATTCTGCGGGTGCAGTCACTGTGTACATACATTACTTATCCTGTACTGATCCTGAGTTACATCCTGTATTATACTCCAGAGCTGCACTCACTATTCTGCTGGTGCAGTCACTGTGTACATACATTACTTATCCTGTACTGATCCTGAGTTACATCCTGTATTATACTCCAGAGCTGCACTCACTATTCTGCTGGTGCAGTCACTGTGTACATACATTACTTATCCTGTACTGATCCTGAGTTACATCCTGTATTATACTCCAGAGCTGCACTCACTATTCTGCTGGTGCAGTCACTGTGTACATACATTACTTATCCTGTACTGATCCTGAGTTACATCCTGTATTATACTCCAGAGCTGCACTCACTATTCTGCTGGTGCAGTCACTGTGTACATACATTACTTATCCTGTACTGATCCTGAGTTACATCCTGTATTATACTCCAGAGCTGCACTCACTATTCTGCTGGTGCAGTCACTGTGTACATACATTACTTATCCTGTACTGATCCTGAGTTACATCCTGTATTATACTCCAGAGCTGCACTCACTATTCTGCTGGTGCAGTCACTGTGTACATACATTACTTATCCTGTACTGATCCTGAGTTACATCCTGTATTATACTCCAGAGCTGCACTCACTATTCTGCTGGTGCAGTCACTGTGTACATACATTACTTATCCTGTACTGATCCTGAGTTACATCCTGTATTATACTCCAGAGCTGCACTCACTATTCTGCTGGTGCAGTCACTGTGTACATACATTACTTATCCTGTACTGATCCTGAGTTACATCCTGTATTATACTCCAGAGCTGCACTCACTATTCTGCTGGTGCAGTCACTGTGTACATACATTACTTATCCTGTACTGATCCTGAGTTACATCCTGTATTATACTCCAGAGCTGCACTCACTATTCTGCTGGTGCAGTCACTGTGTACATACATTACTTATCCTGTACTGATCCTGAGTTACATCCTGTATTATACTCCAGAGCTGCACTCACTATTCTGCTGGTGCAGTCACTGTGTACATACATTACTTATCCTGTACTGATCCTGAGTTACATCCTGTATTATACTCCAGAGCTGCACTCACTATTCTGCTGGTGCAGTCACTGTGTACATACATTACTTATCCTGTACTGATCCTGAGTTACATCCTGTATTATACTCCAGAGCTGCACTCACTATTCTGCTGGTGCAGTCACTGTGTACATACATTACTTATCCTGTACTGATCCTGAGTTACATCCTGTATTATACTCCAGAGCTGCACTCACTATTCTGCTGGTGCAGTCACTGTGTACATACATTACTTATCCTGTACTGATCCTGAGTTACATCCTGTATTATACTCCAGAGCTGCACTCACTATTCTGCTGGTGCAGTCACTGTGTACATACATTACTTATCCTGTACTGGTCCTGAGTTACATCCTGTATTATACTCCAGAGCTGCACTCACTATTCTGCTGGTGCAGTCACTGTGTACATACATTACTTATCCTGTACTGGATCCTGAGTTACATCCTGTATTATACTCCAGAGCTGCACTCACTATTCTGCTGGTGCAGTCACTGTGTACATACATTACTTATCCTGTACTGATCCTGAGTTACATCCTGTATTATACTCAGAGCTGCACTCACTATTCTGCTGGTGCAGTCACTGTGTACATACATTACTTATCCTGTACTGATCCTGAGTACATCCTGTATTATACTCCAGAGCTGCACTCACTATTCTGCTGGTGCAGTCACTGTGTACATACATTACTTATCCTGTACTGATCCTGAGTTACATCCTGTATTATACTCCAGAGCTGCACTCACTATTCTGCTGGTGCAGTCACTGTGTACATACATTACTTATCCTGTACTGGTCCTGAGTTCACATCCTGTATTATACTCCAGAGCTGCACTCACTATTCTGCTGGTGCAGTCACTGTGTACATACATTACTTATCCTGTACTGATCCTGAGTTACATCCTGTATTATACTCCAGAGCTGCACTCACTATTCTGCTGGTGCAGTCACTGTGTACATACATTACTTATCCTGTACTGGTCCTGAGTCACATCCTGTATTATACTCCAGAGCTGCACTCACTATTCTGCTGGTGCAGTCACTGTGTACATACATTACTTATCCTGTACTGATCCTGAGTCACATCCTGTATTATACTCCAGAGCTGCACTCACTATTCTGCTGGTGCAGTCACTGTGTACATACATTACTTATCCTGTACTGGTCCTGAGTCACATCCTGTATTATACTCCAGAGCTGCACTCACTATTCTGCTGGTGCAGTCACTGTGTACATACATTACTTATCCTGTACTGATCCTGAGTTACATCCTGTATTATACTCCAGAGCTGCACTCACTATTCTGCTGGTGCAGTCACTGTGTACATACATTACTTATCCTGTACTGATCCTGAGTTACATCCTGTATTATACTCCAGAGCTGCACTCACTATTCTGCTGGTGCAGTCACTGTGTACATACATTACTTATCCTGTACTGATCCTGAGTTACATCCTGTATTATACTCCAGAGCTGCACTCACTATTCTGCTGGTGCAGTCACTGTGTACATACATTACTTATCCTGTACTGGATCCTGAGTTACATCCTGCATTATACTCCAGAGCTGCACTCACTATTCTGCTGGTGCAGTCACTGTGTACATACATTACTTATCCTGTACTGGTCCTGAGTCACATCCTGTATTATACTCCAGAGCTGCACTCACTATTCTGCTGGTGCAGTCACTGTGTACATACATTACTTATCCTGTACTGATCCTGAGTTACATCCTGTATTATACTCCAGAGCTGCACTCACTATTCTGCTGGTGCAGTCACTGTGTACATACATTACTTATCCTGTACTGATCCTGAGTTACATCCTGTATTATACTCCAGAGCTGCACTCACTATTCTGCTGGTGCAGTCACTGTGTACATACATTACTTATCCTGTACTGATCCTGAGTTACATCCTGTATTATACTCAGAGCTGCACTCACTATTCTGCTGGTGCAGTCACTGTGTACATACATTACTTATCCTGTACTGATCCTGAGTTACATCCTGTATTATACTCCAGAGCTGCACTCACTATTCTGCTGGTGCAGTCACTGTGTACATACATTACTTATCCTGTACTGATCCTGAGTTACATCCTGTATTATACTCCAGAGCTGCACTCACTATTCTGCTGGTGCAGTCACTGTGTACATACATTACTTATCCTGTACTGATCCTGAGTTACATCCTGTATTATACTCCAGAGCTGCACTCACTATTCTGCTTGTGGCAGTCACTGTGTACATACATTACTTATCCTGTACTGATCCTGAGTTACATCCTGTATTATACTCCAGAGCTGCACTCACTATTCTGCTGGTGCAGTCACTGTGTACATACATTACTTATCCTGTACTGATCCTGAGTTACATCCTGTATTACACTCCAGAGCTGCACTCACTATTCTGCTGGTGCAGTCACTGTGTACATACATTACTTATCCTGTACTGATCCTGAGTTACATCCTGTATTATACTCCAGAGCTGCACTCACTATTCTGCTGGTGCAGTCACTGTGTACATACATTACTTATCCTGTACTGATCCTGAGTTACATCCTGTATTATACTCCAGAGCTGCACTCACTATTCTGCTGGTGCAGTCACTGTGTACATACATTACTTATCCTGTACTGATCCTGAGTTACATCCTGTATTATACTCCAGAGCTGCACTCACTATTCTGCTGGTGCAGTCACTGTGTACGATACATTACTTATCCTGTACTGATCCTGAGTTACATCCTGTATTATACTCCAGAGCTGCACTCACTATTCTGCTGGTGCAGTCACTGTGTACATACATTACTTATCCTGTACTGATCCTGAGTTACATCCTGTATTATACTCCAGAGCTGCACTCACTATTCTGCTGGTGCAGTCACTGTGCACATACATTACTTATCCTGTACTGATCCTGAGTTACATCCTGTATTATACTCCAGAGCTGCACTCACTATTCTGCTGGTGCAGTCACTGTGTACATACATTACTTATCCTGTACTGATCCTGAGTTACATCCTGTATTATACTCCACAGCTGCACTCACTATTCTGCTGGTGCAGTCACTGTGTACATACATTACTTATCCTGTACTGACCCTGAGTTACATCCTGTATTATACTCCAGAGCTGCACTCACTATTCTGCTGGTGCAGTCACTGTGTACATACATTACTTATCCTGTACTGATCCTGAGTTACATCCTGTATTATACTCCAGAGCTGCACTCACTATTCTGCTGGTGCAGTCACTGTGTACATACATTACTTATCCTGTACTGACCCTGAGTTACATCCTGTATTATACTCCAGAGCTGCACTCACTATTCTGCTGGTGCAGTCACTGTGTACATACATTACTTATCCTGTACTGACCCTGAGTTACATCCTGTATTATACTCCAGAGCTGCACTCACTATTCTGCTGGTACAGTCACTGTGTACATACATTACTTATCCTGTACTGATCCTGAGTTACATCCTGTATTATACTCCAGAGCTGCACTCACTATTCTGCTGGTGCAGTCACTGTGTACATACATTACTTATCCTGTACTGACCCTGAGTTACATCCTGTATTATACTCCAGAGCTGCACTCACTATTCTGCTGGTGCAGTCACTGTGTACATACATTACTTGTGGTCAAGGCTCTGGGGGGAGTGTTGGAAAGAGGGTGTGGACTGGACACGGTGGGACCTAACTTGGCTAGTGGTGTGCCTTTAGCCACGTGACGCGGGTAGCCAAAAAAGGGGGCAAAACATGAATTTTAGGCAGTTTATTATTTGGAGTTTACAGAACCAGACTGGAAAAGGCTTTGGCAATTTCGACTCGTGGATGAGGGATGTAACGGGAAAAACAGGAAGATTGCCATCGTCCCATCTTCCGTATGACGTGAGCGGGGACGCCATGTTTGGAGGCTGCCGATGCGGCCCCGATTCGGAAGGAGTGTCCGGAAATGGAAGCAGAGTGGAACCCCAGACCCGAAGCTATGGAACGAATGTGCCTGATGAACTGCGCGGATGTCAGTGACAGCACAGGAAATGGCAGTAGGGGGATATCGGGAGTTCTGTCATGGAGAGTGGAGAGCAGCTGATTGAACACGGACACTGGGCACCAAGGATTGAATGAATTCAAGTATTCGATCTGTACCGGTGGACCGACTTGGGAGGTTTTGGAGGAAGGTAGAGAGAAGGTGAAGTGGTCTAAACTATGGTGGAGCTGGCTGATAACTGGCCCTGGATTCCGGGCTGAGGTGCAGCAGAATTCTCCCGGCCTGAGAAACCCATAGAAGCTGAGGTAGAGAGCGGTTTTGAGGATCAAACTTCTGAAAGGGCCAAAGGGATTACCATCTAGGGCGGCAGAAATTTTTTGGAATAATTCCCCTGTGTCTGGTGGGAATGGAAGGGGAAGAGAGCTTCTGGATGCCTCTCAAAACCGCCTGGGAGGAAAAAAAGGAGGTGTGACTGGGATGACTGATCATGTGGTGGTGCTGGATGCCCGCTAAATAAAGTCTGATGGTGTTGTGGGACAAATGGAGCTCCTTGTGGCAGTACGCCAGGAAGGCCAGGACGAAGGAGACTCTGTCCCTGTCCCCCCTGGGGTGAAGGTGGGCAAACCGCCTGAAGGTGTTCCACCCTGTTAAATAGTTCCGGGCAGAATTAGCCGAGAGAGACTTGCGGATGAGACCGTGGGCTGTGGAAATGTACTCCTCTAGTCCATGATCAGGGCTTCGAACCCCGGAGGGTTGATCCCGACTCTCCGTGCTCCCGGCATGACCTGAAAAAACAAATTAAAGTTTAAACGGGACAGAGCATCGGCTGCGGTATTCTTCTTGCCCTCTATGTGCCTGCAGATGACACGGAAGTTGTTTAGAAGAGACAGCCAGGTGAGCCTGCGAACCAGACGCATGACCTTGGGGGAGCTGGACCTACCCCTGGCGAGGATGTCAACAACAGCCTGGTTGTCAGTCATGAAGCACACTGGCCTGTTACTCCATGACTGCCCCCAGACAAGAGCGGCTGCGACGATGGGGTAAACCTCGAGCAGGGGGGAGGACCTGGCAGCCTCCTGGTCTGAGGAGACCTGCGCGGGCCAAGGACCTGCAAACCATTGATCCCCGCAGATGGCCCCGAAACCGAGGGAAGCCGCAGCATCGGAGAACACCAAGGGGGAGGCCTCGTCCCACTGAGGAACGAAGAGGGAGATGCCATTCCAGCTGGACAAAAACAGTGACCACATGGCCAGATCCGCCAGCGCATCGCGTCCGAGGTGGATGAGGGCATGCAGATCTGAGGCTGCTGGGAGGAGTCTGAGCAGGCCGGCGGTGAAAGACCTGCCTTGGGGCATGATCTTGGCGGCAAAGTTGAAGGACCCCAATAAAGACTGGAGTTCCAACCTTGACACCGTGCGGGTGCCCACGAGCCTGGCCACAGAGTCCTTTAACCTGTTTAATTTGTCCAGGGGGAGGCTGGCCTCCATTCTGATAGTGTCCAGGGTGATGCCCAGAAAGGTGATTACCCTGGAGGGGCCCTCGACCTTAGCTGAAGCCACTGGAACGTTCAGACGGCTGAACAGGCTGAGGAGGCTGTCCAACCTGTCCGGGGCGTGTTCGGCCTGCTCGATGAGCAGGAAGTCGTCCAGATAATGGATGACTCTCTGGCAGTGGGCATGGTTGACCAAGAAAATGAAGCGCTTGGGCGAACTGGTCAAAGAGCCAGGGACTGCTCTTTGACCAGAACGTCTATTTTGCCCTCCATTTGATGCCGTAGAACTTCCACAGGTGAGGCAGGATAGGCAGCAACTTGAAGGCATCAGCAATGTCCGCTTTTGACAACCAAGCTCCTGCCCCGACCTGTAAAATGAGCTCCACGGCCTCGTCCAGGGACGAGTACTGCATGGAGAACTCGTCCGACGGGACCAGGGAATTAAGGCTGGGGGTGCTGGATGCATGAGGAGCAGACAGGTCATAAATTAATCTTTTTTTATTGGAGGATTTTTTGGACACCAGACCTATGGGGCTGACCCGGTACAGGGGGAAAGGGGATTCCGCAAAAGGACCGATCATGAAGCCCTTCTGCAACTCCGCCTCCAACAGAGCGTCCACCGCCCCGGGATCCGCCAGAGAAGAGAGGAGGTTGGGGCACTCATGAGTGACCTGCGGAAGGGTGACTAGCCCGGTATGGAAACCCTCCGAGAAACCCTGTGTGAGAAACAGGACAAAACTGGGGTCATGATGTTGTTGGAGGAGGGAGAGTAACAGGTCAACGTTGACCCCGCCTAGTCAGGAGCGTTTTGACGTGCGTTGAGAACAGGAGGACTGGGGATGGGCCCTGAAACAGATGGCGCAGATGTGCAAAGCCTTGCATTTATCATAACTGCAAAAACCCAGGTTGAAGTTGTTACAGATCTGATTCTTTCCTAAGAAAGTGATGGGACGACCAAGTTTGTCCGTGGCGGGGTTGGGTTTCTGCGCCCCTGAGCTGAACGTTGGCCTGGCAGGAGATGGGTTGGTGACATGGGGGCACCAATCAGATGAATGGAGGACTGATTGGCAGCCGGCACAGGCTGGGGATTTTTGCCCGGCGAAGTGCCTGCAAAAAATCTCCATGTCAAACACTGCCCAGTTGGTAACATGCTGGTGCTGGAGGAAAGCCGCTGCAGCTTTGGCAGAGAAGGACCGGTGGTACTCATAAAAAGCGGTACCGCCATATCTGTAACCCAGCTCGGTGACCTTGTACATGTACGTGTCCAATTCTACCCTGCGGTGGGGATGAATGGAGCACACTATGTCCCGGTACAGGCTGAAGGTCAGCATGAACTCGGGGATGGACAGCTTCTTGTTGAGGCGGACGTCTTTGGACCTCAGCACCACCGACACATCACCGCAGGCGATTGTCCGGTTTTCGACCGTATCATGGGTAGAGATTAGGATGGCGGCCAAATTGATGTCCTTTCCCGCCAGGATATCCCGCCTGATGTTCTCTGACACGAAGAACACGGGGGCGATGTCAGGAGAGGCCAGACTTGTACCTGGGACGTTGGCCTGGGAAGTAGAAGGACCAGCTTCGGGCTCTGGCGGAGGAGGAGGCGTAGCAATCTTGCTCTCGACGGCCTGGAGCCTGGAATCGATGTGTGACATCGAAGACGCTAGGTTGTTGATGGTCGCATGGAGTTGAGTCAGGGAGAGCTGGATGGTCGACATGGAGACCAGATCTTCGGAGGCTCCGGGTGGTTCGGGAGTCCTGGGGGATTCAGGGAAGAGCAGATGATATAGTTCTGCCTTTCGTGCAGATGCCGAGTGGCGGATCCCTTTCTTCTTCAGTTCGGCGATCATCCTGGGGATGGTCCAATGCCTGTAAGACGCGCGGCTGGCTGCCTCGGAGACTCAGGGATGGACATTGAGTCCTCAATGTCCGAGACGTGAGACATGTTGCACGAAGAAGACCGGACCCTGTGGACGGATCTGACGTGAATTGACAACCCCTCGTGCAACCCCAAAACATTTTTATTTATTTATTTTCACTTACCTGGAGCCTCAGAAGGTTTAGGGTGGAAAATTGTTTGGAAAACCTGGGAGCAATCGAACCAAAACTCGGGAAAGTCCGTGAGGAGGGTGAACTTCACACCCTGCGAATCTGGGATTGGTAAGTGAGGAAGAAATTTTATCTGGTACCTGCGGGGAGAGGTACCCCAACATATGCTGACAAGACGAAACTTACGTGGTGATGAACAGGAAGAAAACGAACCCTGGAGGTGGCAGGCTGAAAACGTAGGAAACCCTGAACGATATCAGGCGATGGAAGGACAACCTGAAAGAAAACACGAAAACCGAGCGGCCTGAGCATATCAGGTAGTGATGAACATGACCTGGCGTCAACAAGTGAACAAAACGCCGGGTCCTGAACAAGACCGAGAGCCGAGACGCGTCTGGAAACAAGGCCCCAACTGGCTTCCAGCGTGGAATTGACCAGTGTGGCAGGCAGTGAGGAGACATGACCGTGCGTGATGGCAATGGCGAGCAACAGGCCCCAAGCGTGACAGATAAAGAAGCCTGAACTGACCGTGATAGGTACACCTATGGGGAAGGAGAAAGATGCAACAGGACAGTAAGAGAGGAAAGTGACGAGAAGTGAGGTGCCGACCCCAAGAATGATTCTGAAAAAGATGAACAAGTCACAAACATGACTGACCAAACGGGACATGAACCAAACGTAACAGGAGGGAGGACATGATGAAGGCTTGACCAGCAAGAGGACATGACGAGGACCTGAACGTATCAGGCAAAAAAAAACAGAAACAGAAAACCCGAACGTATCAGGCAGACAGACACGAAGACGGAAACCTGAACGTATCAGGCAGACAGACACGAAGACGGAAACCTGAACGTATCAGGCAGACAGACACGAAGACGGAAACCTGAACGTATCAGGCAGACAGACATGAAGACGGAAACCTGGACGTATCAGGCAAACAGACACGAAGATAGAAACCTGAAACGTATCAGGCCGAAGGCACAAAGAACATCCTGAACGTATCAGGCAGGAGGACGTGGAGGCAATCCTGAACATATCGGAAAGACCTTGAACGGATCAGGTGGGAGGACATAATGAGAACAAACCCCGGACGTATCAGGCAACCGGACCTGAAAAGGAACCTGAACGTATCAGGTGTTTGGACAGGCAGTGAGCCTGGACGTAACAGGCGATAGACCCCTGAAAGGGAACCTGAACGAATCAGGCGATAGGACACGGGGAGAACCATATAAATGCAAGAGAGGAAAAGAAGACCACCTGGACGTCCCTGGAAGGAGAAAACATGGCGGCCAGGTAAATAGAAAACAGGTAAATGAAAACAGAACATATCTGAGCGGACAGTTTTTTTTTTTTTTTTTTTTTTTTAAACCTGGGGTGGAACCGCAGCGTGCCTAGCAACCGGCACACGCGGCTGCTCCCGGAACGCCCGCACAACAAGCCCGCGCCGCCCGGCCACGGCATCCCCGCAACGTGCCTGCCCAAAGCTTGTTTTGAACTTTTCATGTGACACTACATTGAATACATGTGAGAAATAAATGCAGTCAAGGAACCGGGAGTGGGCGTGGTATGCCTTCCATATTGGAGCACAGGGTATATAGTATATGGGGTTCCCCCTGTGTGCCCCCACAGGGGAGCGCAGGGAAGGTTGGTGATATGGAAGGCTTTCTCATGATTAAGCGATTAATGAACGCCGATGCGTTCCACCGTGGAACGCAACGGGGAAGTAGTGGAGCTCCGGGAGGTGGCCGGGATTGTACATGCCGATGCCTTCCACCGTGGAACGCATCGGGGAAGTAGTGGAGTAGTGCCGAACGGAGTCAGGTGGCGCGGGCCAGGGCACGCGGACAAGCACAGCAGAAGGAGACGCGCTGGTGGGGGAAGCAGAGACTGACTGGATCCCAAACTAAGGAACAAAAAGGGAGAGCCCTGCATCAGACCTGGTTCTCTCCCTGACTGCTCAGCCTATGCGAAAATCCCAATGGTAGATGATCGCATATCCTCGTACCTCGACTGTATAGCACCTGAACACCCTATAATAGTGAGGGGACACGACCACCGGCTCCCTACACTAGATACGGAGGGAGTCAGGGTCACCTGGGATCCAGCAAACAGAAAAACACAAATAAATGAACAAAGCTTATCTGTAGAAGACTCAGAAGTAGGATCAGCATGCACACACTCCAGGAAGTTGTATAAACCGCAAAGTGATGCAGTATGGGAAAAGGATTTAAAGGGATGCAATCAGTGCAACTACATGACAGCTGAAAGAGGCTAACGAGATGAGAAAATGAAAGCAAAACAAAGGAACCTCAAGGAGGAGGTTCTGTAGAACGTCTGACAGAGCTTCTCAGCTGTCTGGTTGTGACAGTACCCCTCCTTCTACGAGTGGACTCCGGACACTCAGAGCTCACCTTCTCAGGATGGGACCTATGGAAAGCCCTGATGAGACGAGTGGCCTTAATGTCCGTCACTGGGACCCACATCCTCTCCTCAGGACCATAACCCTCCCAATGAATGAGTTACTGGAGAGAACCGCGGACAAGACGATAATCCACAATCCTAGAGACCTGAAATTCAAGATTACCATCAACCATAATCGGAGGAGGAGGCAAAAACGAGGGTACAATGGGTTGAACATAAGGTTTCAATAAGGACTTATGAAAAACATTATGGATCTTCCAAGTCTGAGGAAGATCAAGACGGTAGGCAACAGGATTGATGACAGACAGGATTTTGTAAGGCCCAATAAACCTAGGACCCAACTTCCAGGAGGGAACCTTCAATTTGATATTCTTAGTAGACAACCACACCAGATCACCAACATTCAGGTCCGGACCCAAGCACCACGTCTCTTATCCGCCACACGCTTATATCTCTCACTCATGCTCTTTAGATTATCCTGAATCTTTGCCAAATAGATGACAAAGACGAGGAGAATCTGTCCTCATCAGGTAACCAGAAGACCCCCTCTCCAGAGAATGTCCCAAACAGCGGATGAAACCCATATGCACCAAAAACTGGTGACTTATCAGAGGACTCCTGACGACGGTTATTTAAAGCAAACTCAGCAAGAGACAAAAAAGAACACCAATCCTCCTGATTCTCCGCCACAAACAGCGCAGATATGTCTCCGGATTCTGATTGACGCGCTCTGTCTGGCCATTCAACTGCGGGTGGAAAGCAGAAGAGAATGACAACCAAACCCCCAAGCCGAGAACAGAAAGCCTTCCAGAATCTGGAAACAACTGCGTGCCCCTATCAGAGACTATGTCTGAAGGGATACCATGCAACTTGACAATGTGATAAATAAATGCCTGCGCCAGCGTCTTAGCATTGGGCAAGCCAGGAAAAGGGATGAAATGCAACATTTTGCTAAAACGGTCCACCACCACCAGAATCACAGTCTTCCCCGAGGACCGAGGTCAGGTCCGGAATGAAGTCCATGAGACAGAGTGGTCCAAGGACGGAAGGAATGGGTAAGGGAAGGAGAGGACCTGATGGCCGTGAATGAGGGACTTTGGCACGAGCGCAAGTCTCGCAGGCTGCCCACAAAACCCTCACCGACTTACAAAGCGCCGGCCACCAGAATCTCCGATCCACTGTGGCTCTTGCCCCCGGGTGCCCAGCAAGGACAGGATCGTGGTGTTCCTTAAAAATCTTGTGTCTTAAAGCGAGAGGCACAAACAACCTCCCAGGAGGACAAGATCAGGAGCCTCTGACTGGGCTACCTGAACCTCTGCCTCTAATTCAGGAAAAAGAGCAGAGACCACCACACATTCAGCCAAATGGGACCCGGGTCGTCAAAATTCCCACCTCCCAGAAAAACAACGTGACAGGGCATCCTGCCTTCACATTCTTAACCCCAGGGCGGAGAACGTGACAACAAAATTAAACCTGGAAAAGAAACAAAGACCATCTGGGCCTGTCTCGGGTTCAGACGCTTGGCTGACTCCAAGTAGGCCAGATTCTTATGGTCAGTAAATACGGTAATAGGGTGTCTGGCTCCCTCTAGCCAATGGCGCCATTCCTCAAAAGCCAATTTGATGGCCAACAATTCCCTATCTCCCCATCGTAATTTCTCTCTGCGGAGGAGAGTTTCTTCGAGAAAAAGGCACACGGTCGCCATTTGGCAGGAGAGGAACCCTGAGACAAGACCGGCCCCACACCCACCTCAGAAGCATCAACCTCAACTATGAAGGGTAGAGAAATATCAGGTTGCACCAAGATGGGAGCGGAAGCAAAACTCTCCTTGATATTAGAAAAGGCCTTACGCGCCTCTACCGACCAGAAGGAAAAATCTACCCCCTTTGTGGTCATATCAGTGAGTGGTTTAACAATAGAGTAATAATTCAAAATAAACTTCCTGTAATAATTGGCAAAACCCAAAAAACGCATCAGCGCCTTCTGATTCTCAGGAGCTCCCACTCAAGCACAGCGCGGACCTTCGGGGTCCATGGCGAAAACCAGAAGCGGAGAGAAGAAACCCCAGAAATTGAATTTCTGGAACCGCAAACACACATTTTTCCAGTTTAGCGTATAATTTATTCTCCCGCAGGATGAGCAAGACCTGACGTAAATGTTCCTTATGAGTTTTGAAATCAGGAGAAAAAATCAAAATGTCATCCAGATACACTAATACAAATTTCCCCATTAAATGATAAAAAATGCTGTTCACGAAATGCTGAAAAACGGCTGGGGCATTCATCAACCAAAAGGCATAACCAAATTCTCAAAATGGCCCTCAGGGTATTGAAGGCCGTCTTCCATTCGTCTCCTTCTCTGACCCTGACCAGGTTGTATGCCCCTCTTAGATCCAACTTGGAAAAAACTTTAGCCCCAACAACCTGGTTAAACAGGTCCGGGATCAGAGGAAGTGGATAAGGGTCACGAATAGTGATACTACTGTTCAGCTCCCTGAAATCCAGACAAGGTCTTAAAGAACCATCTTTTTCTTAAAATAAAACAGCGGCAACAGGTGACTTCAGGGTCGTATGTGTCCCTTTCTCATACTCTCCGAGATATAAGCACGCATAGCGACCCTTTCAGGTTGGAGAGATGTATAAACGATATTTAGGGAGCTTGGCGCCTGGGGTGAGATTAATAGGGCAATCGTACTCCCTGTGCGGGGGCAAGTCCTGAACTCCACTCTCAGAGAAGACATCCAAAAATTCAGAGAGAAAAGATGGTACAGTCTTAGTAGCAACCTCAGAAACAGATGTCGTGAGGCAATTCTCTCTGCAAAAGTCACTCCAACCATTTATTTGCCTCGCTTGCCAATCAATGGTGGGGTTATGCTTAGTGAGCCAGGGTAGCCCAACACAGAGGGTGGGTAAACCGCTAAGGACGAAACATGACACATCCTCAACATGAGCATCACTCACAATCAAACGGATATTGTGAACTATGCCCTTTAACTATTTCTGAGAAAGTGGAGCGGAATCAATAGCAAAAACAGGAATTCCTTTCCCAAAGTGCACACCTGGAAACCATGAGTTATCGCAAATTGATTATCAATGAGATTGACAGCTGCTCCACTATCCACAAAAATCTCACAAAAAATGTTCTTGCTCTCTAGCAGGTAGGACAAAACGGGAACTACAAGCAAACGGAAAACCTTCAATTTCCGCCTCAACCCTGCCAATAGTAACAGATGGAACGTTTTTAAAAGATTTTTTTCCTTTTTGTTTCTTTATTACTCCCAGAGAACTGCCTGAATCTCCTAGAGGGACAACATTTGCAAATGATTACCTTCACACAGAAACAAAC